>NC_142941.1:7470507-7560507 GCF_046866305.1 Octopus bimaculoides
CCATCACGATTTCGCTTTCAGTACAACAATTCAGCTCATATTAGTTAAACCATTACCAGCCCAATTTGATTCTGCCAAAATCAATCACTCCAAAGGTGCTGCACACACACACACACACACACACACACAACCACCGCAATTACCATCACCCTTAACCCTTTTAGCCTGTAACACCGGTTTGCCAGTGGATGGCTTATTTTTCTCTATACTGTAGCACCACTTGACCGGTGAAGTGCACCTGGAAGCTAGATATTTGGTCAAATAAGGTTCAGGAGGTCAGCGCTTAAAGGGTTAATCCTTTAGCATTCAAACCGGTCATATCCAGCCAAAATATTCTACCTGTTTTACGTTCAAGCTAGCCAGATGCAGCCTCTCACACCTAGCATACAATGTCCTTCTAAAAAAAGCAATCTCATCATGAAAATTTCAAAGCTACAAGATAATACATTATTTACATTTGACGGATATTTGTCCTCATCTTGTTTGTTGTTAACACAACGTTTCGGCTGATGTACCCTCCAGCCTTCATCAGGTGTCTTGGGGAAATTTCGAACCTGGGTTCTCATTCCTAGGATATTTTTCAATATTATTATTATTATTATTATTATTATTATTCAGGTCACTGCCTGGAATCGAACTCAGAATCTTGGAGTTAGTAGCCCGTGCTCTTAACCACTATGCCATATGCCTGTGGGCCTACAAGATAATGCCTGATCAATTCAAAACAACATGGGTAATAAAGAATTGCATTTGACAGAATAATCTGGATGCTAAAGGGTTGATCCTTTAGCATTCAAACCAGTGATATCCAGCCAAAATATTCAACCAGTTTTATGTTCAAACTGACCAGATCTGACCTCTCACACCTACCCTACAATGAGTGGTTTAAACACTAAAGGGTTAATATAGAAACATGATTTTTAATTCAATTACCTGGCTGGCGGATACCTCAACTCATTTAGGGAGAACCCTATTCCTGGTGCATACAGCACAGATCCTTGATCTGAGGAGACAATTGCGTTAACTTCAGCCATAAATTGCCACGTTTTGTAATTTCAGGTCGGTTTCTCTTGGCTTCCAGCAAATTGTCAACTGCACTGAATCCACATTCAACCAAATAAGATGAAGGAAAATGAATCAATAGTTCTCTTGAACAATGGATATTGATACAGAGAAAGAAACTCCTAACAAATGCTGATACCTCACTCAGAACGCTGATTGGTCGTAGCTACATCGATTCCCATGGTTTAAGTAGAGATATTGCATGGTGATGTTTCTTTTCCCATTTCAATGTCCAAAGATAGGCTTAGGGACGACAAGTGTGCGCTCAAATCACTCGCAAAAATTTTACACAGCCCACGTTAACACACGCCCCATCGTTGGGGCATATGCCCCACGTTGGGAAACACTGGTCTAATGACTGAAGCCATTTGACTAAAACCATTTGACTAAAATTCCTCGAGGTGGTGCCCCAGCATGGCCACAATTTAATGACTGAAACAAGTAAAAAAACCCAAAAATGATGACGAGGAGGGGGGGATGAAAGAGAAGAAATTGAGTGCAGTGTTTGATTGATACTTTATGAAAACCCCAAAGAGATGAAAAACAAAGGTGACCTTGATAGGGTTTGAACTCAAAAGAAGAAAACTGGGACAAATACTGCAAATTGTCCTATTTTCTGATGCTTGAGGAATTCGGCCAGTTTCCTGTCATTTTAGATAAATAAATAAATACATATGTTGCAGTGACTGTGTGATAAGAAGTTTGCTTCTCAACTACATAGTCCAGTGTTCAGCCCCACTGTGTGGCACCTTGGGCAAGTGTCTTCTACTATAGCCTCGAGCTGATCAAAGCCTTGTGAGTGGATTTGGTAGACGGAAACTGAAAGAAACCCATTGTGTGTGAGTGTGTGTGTATGGTGCTGGAATGGCTGTGTGGTAAGTAGCTTGCTTCCCAACCACATGGTTCTGTGTTCAGTCCTACTGTATGACAACTTTGGCAAGTGTCTTCTGGTATGGCCTCAGGCTGACCAAAGCCTTATGAGTGGATCTGGTAGACAGAAACAGAAAGAAGCCCATCGTGTGTGTGTGTGTGTGTATATATATATATATATATATATATATATATATACCTACGTGTGTCTGTTTGTCCCCCACCCCATCATCACTTGACAACTGATGTTGGTGTGTTTATGTCCCTGTGACTTAGCAGTTTGGCAAAATAAACTAACAGAATAAGCAGTAGGCATAAAAAACAAGTCCTGAGCTCGATTTGTTTGAGACTAAAACCCTTCCAGGCAGTGCTCCAGCATGGCTGCAGAGAAATGACTGAAGAAAATGAAAGAATATATACCTATGATTATGTGAAATACACGCAGAAACAAGAGACGGAAGGGGAGAGAGAGAGAGAGAGAGAGAGAGACGTTACGCATACATAGAAACATAACAAGATGCTCACGCACACACACACACACACGTGGAGAGAGAGGGGGAGGGGGAGGGGAGGAGATAATGAGAGTGACATCCATCAGAACGTTTGACGTCAAATGGGTCAATGTCAATTCGGGCAAGACCAAACTGTCCCGTTCCTGTGGAGCAGAGTTCTGCGTCCCAGTTATGAAAGTGGGACATTCATCATCATCATCATCATCATCATCATCATCATCAACAACATCATTTAACATCCGTTTTCCGTGCTGATATGGGTTGGACAGGTCAGCAGGAGCTGGCAAGTCAGAAAACCGCACCAAGTCCTACTGTCTGCTTTCGCATGGTTTCTACAGCTGGACCCCGCCCTTCCTAATGCCAACCCCTTTACAGAGCATACTGGGGGCTTTGTATGTGGCACCAGCACAGGTGCTTTTTACATGGTACTGGCACAAGTGCTCTTTATGTGACATCAGACCAGGTGCTTTTTAAATGAAAACTACAAATATATCACATGGGGTACAAGGTGGGGTCAGCGACAGTTTATAACCTGAAGTACTTTCAGGCCCCGAGAAAGAAACCGTGAATTTGAGATTGAGAATGTTTGTTCTTTTTTTTTAATTTAGGTGCAGGAGTGGCTGTGTGGTAAGTAGCTGGCTTACCAACCACATGGTTCCGGGTTCAGTCCCACTGCGTGGCACCTTGGGCAAGTGTCTTCTACTATAGCCTCGGGCCGACCAAAGCCTTGTGAGTGGATTTGGTAGACGGAAACTGAAAGAAGCCTGTCGTATATATGTATATATATATTTATGTATGTCTGTGTATGTGTGTCTGTGTTGGTCCCCCCCACCATCGCTTGACAACCGATGGTGGTGTGTTTACGTCCCCGTAACTTAGCAGTTCAGCAAAAGAAACTGATAGAATAAGTACTAGGCATCCAAAGAATAAGTCCTGGGGTCGATTTACTCGACTAAAGGCAGTGCTCCAGCATGGCCACAGTCAAATGACTGAAACAAGTAAAAGAGTAATAGGAAACACACACATGATCCTTTAAGGGCTTCTATGATTGGAGGTCCAAATGCTCACAACAGAGTGGATTTCACTAAGGAGACGACCTAAGGATCAGGAGGTGATGATACACTGGACAACAGACAAGGTCTACTACCTAAGTAGGTCATGATGGGATTTGAAATCAAATCAAAACAAACACAATAAGGCACCACCATGTCAGACACTCTAACAATTCTAATGATCCAGTATCCCAGACTGGTACTTTACTGGCCCAGGAAGGGTGAACGGCAGAGTTGATCTCAGTGGCAACTGAACTCAGAATGCAAAAAACCAAAATAACCCTGGGTCACCAAAAACTGGTCAGATCAATGATCAAAAGTTAGAGTTAGGAGTCCAGCTATGACCAATCCTGTCTTTCTTTCAGTTTAGATTAGTTGGCAGTCCTTCGTTATTGGTACACGTCGTTCACCTGCTCAATCTTCCTTCGTGATACAGATAAAGAGGTGAGGCTGAATGGCATCGTCTCCTCACACTGACACTCTGCAGACCAAAATCGAAGGATAGCCCGTTATTTAATACAACCTTCCATTTTCAAGACAATGGGGGTTACACTTTAGCATTCAAACCGGCCATAACCGGCCAAATTATTTGACTTGTTTTATGTTCAAACTGGCCAGATCTGGCCTCTCACACCTACTCTACTATGTCATCAACAAAATCTCAAAGCTACAAGATAATGCATGATTAATTCAAAGCAAAGTGAATAAATAAATATTATATTCGATAGAAAAATCTGAATGCTACAGAGTTAAGAGAGAGGTGTGGCTGCTATTTCTAGCGAGTAAACCCTGGGTAGGTGGTTGTTGTTATGTTATGTTATGTTATCAGCGTATGGTTACGCTACAAGGTCCTTAAACACAGCGTGACCTGTTGTTGGTTAATGTTGTTTTTAGTCTCACATCGTTCGTAATGTTGTAGTGTGTTTGTACTGACTGTATCCAGATGCTTTTGAAAGAAATTAGGTTATTGTGCCTCTACTGGAAGATGTTTTCAAGATCTCTCTCTCTATATACACGGAAGGCAGTGCGTATCTGGGGGGGGGGGGGACCTGGTGAATGAAGGATGGGTGTTATCTACGAAGGCCTGCGAATGAGAGGAAAAGATAGAGCAAGGACAAGATGGCTTTCATGTATGGAAAGACAATCTTGATACCGCTTTTCCAATTTGACTGCACTGTACCCACCCACAACGCCAAATATGGTCACACAACAACCACTCCCTCCCCCCCTTTTTTTTACAACCTGTGACACAGCATCACAGTTGGCTGGTGCGCTGCCTACAAAAGGACTGTGTCAGTGGGAGGAGGGGGAGGGGGTTAGCAGGGACACGGTTGTTTTTTATTTTATGTACGGAAGGACAAAAGGAACATAAACACACAATCCTCAATCTCTCTTACAAACTCATACAACCTTTCTCTCTCTCTCTCTCTCTCTTTCACACACACACACACACACACACACACACTGCCTTCTTGTACAAGAAACGCATTAGCAAATCATCTCCCTATACCTTCCAGAACAATGATGTCATTGTGGCAGAATTCAAGAATTGATAGACCTTGAATATTCCTATATTCTTGAATTCTTCCCCCACCAGAACCGTGATGGTTACTGTGTCACAGGCAATTGAGGCAGGTGGGTGTATGGGTGGGGGTACGAAGAAGGGAGTGGCTGTTTTATGGCCATATTTGGTGCTGTGGGTGGGTATCCTGCGGTCAAATGAGGAAGATGCATTGAGTTCTTGTGAGGTTGCAACAAGGCAATGTGCAGTTGCACTAGTGTTGCATGGTTACACCAGACTTGACATGGTCACACAGCAGGGGATGATGTGAAAGTTATACAGGGCGTGGGGGTAATAATCTGAAGTCGCAAAATGATGCTGTGTGTGTGTATGTGTGTGTATGCGTGCGTATGCGTGCGTATGTGTGCAGCAAAGCTGGTTGCGGTGTATAAATGTAGACAGATAAAGATGAATTTCATTGTTGGTTGGCTAAAACCCCAAAATCTATTCCATTAGCCAATGATATCAATTTTTTTTTCTTTTCACACACATACACACACACACACACACACACACAGTCATATATCATATCATACACACATACATACTCATACATACAAACATATATCGTCACACACACAATCATCATACATACGCACACACAATCATCATACATACACACACACACACACACACACACAGTCATATATCATATCATACACACATACATACAAACATATATCGTCACACACACAATCATCATACATACGCACACACAATCATCATACATACACACACACACACACACACACACAGTCATATATCATATCATACACACATACATACTCATACATACAAACATATATCGTCACACACACAGTCATCATACATACGCACACACAATCATCATACATACGCACACACACACACACACACACACACACAATCATCATCATCTCACACACACACACACACACACACAGTCTTCATGTATAAGAGATGAATTATCAAATAATCTGTGACACATTCCAGGTATCCGAGATGGTTTGACAATAATGTATAAAAAAAAAGTTACATTGAATCACATTTATTTTTTTCATTCCAGCAAAATAAAAAAACACTATATATATATATATATATATATATATACACACATCTATATATATACATGCACACATGCATCAAAGTAGATAGATGTAGCATTAAGATCCTAATTACTTCTTCACTCTACGCAACATTTCAGGTTTATCTTTAGGGAAGGAAATGAAAGTTGAAAGGGCAAAAGCAAATTCAAGTTTTTTTCTGAGAGTATATTTGTGACCGTGTGTATATTTGTGAAGGTGCAATGGCTCAGTGGTTAGAGAGTCAATCTTACGACTGTGAGGTTGTGAGTTCGAATCGCGGACCGGGCTGTGTGTTGTGTTCTTAAGCAAGACACTTTATTTCACATTGCTCCAGTTTCACTCAGCTGTAGAAATGAGTTGCGACGTCACTGATGCCAAGCTGTATCGGCCCCTTTGCCTTTTTCTTGGATAACATCAGTGATGCAGAGAAGGGAGGCTGATATGCATGGGTGACTGCTGGTCTTCCATAAGCAACCTTGCCCGGACTTGTGCCTTGGAGGGTAACTTTCTAGGTGCAATTTGTGACCAAAGGAGGTCTCTGCAATCTGTCACCGAAATTCCAAATACAATCAAAACAAGATCATAAATGCAATGACATTGAGTCGATGATAAGCTTCCCCAACATTATGGCAGGGCTCATTACAGTTGATTATAGTAATTGTGCATCATATAGACACGGGGTCTGAAGTTCAGGAAAAGGATGTTAGTCACTGCCGCTGACCTCAGTACATAGATGGTACTTTATTTTATTGCCTCCGGAGACCTCAGTAAAATTTGAAGGCAGAACATAAGAGGCTGGAAACATCCCAGATAAACATTTTGTCTGACACACGATTTAGCCAGCACACTGCTTTCATATAATAATAATAATAATAATAATAATAATTATTATTATTATTATTATTATTATTATTATTATTTCAAATTTTTGCCACAAGGGCAGCTTAGGGAAGGTAGGGGATGAGTTAATTACACTGTCCCCAGTATTCAACTGGTACTTATTTTATCGACCCTGAAAGGATGAAAGGCAAAGTCGACCTCGGTGGAACATAGCGACAGGCGAAAATAATAATAAAAATAATAATAATAATAATAATAATGGTTAAAAATTTTGGCCCAAGGCCTGCAAGTCTGGGGAAATGGGTACGTCAATTACATCGACCCCAGTACTCAACAGGTCTTACTTTATTGACCCTGAAAGTATAAAAAGCAAATCTGATATTGGTGGAATAATAATAATGATAATAATAATAATCCTTTCTACTATTATGCCCACGGGCATATGGCGTAGTGGTTAAGAGCGTGGGCTATAACCCCAAGATTCCAAGTTCGATTCCAGGCAGTGACCTGAATAATAATAATAACAACAACAACAACATTGAAAAATATCTTAGGAATGAGAACCCAGGTTCGAAATTTCTCCAAGACACCTGATGAAGGCTGGAGGGTATATCAGCCGAAACGTTGTGTTAACATCAAACAAGATGAGGAGAAATATCCGTCAAATGTAAATAATGTACATAATTCCTCATCTCTTAAATATAGAACTGTATTATTAGGCACAAGGCCTGAAATTTGTGGGGGGGGGGGGGGTACTAGTCAATTGTATCGGCAGCAGTGTTTCACTGGTACTTGATTAATCAACCCTGAAAGGATAAATGGCTAAGTTGACCTCGGCGGAATTAGAACTCAGAACATGCCGACTGATGAAATGCCGCTAAGCATTTTGCCTGGTGTGCTAACGATTCCGCCAGCTTGACACCTTAATAATAAAAATAATAATAATAACAATAACAATTCTTTCACATTTTTGGCAGAAGACTAGGGCAAGGAGGGGAGTTTATCGATCACACAGACCTGGTACTCTATTTCGTCGACCCTGAACTGATGAAAGGCAACAATCAGCCTTAGCGGGATTCGAACTCAGAATGGAATAAACCAGAAGATAAGCCACTGAGCATTTTCGCCAATGCGCTACTGATTTTGTCCGCTCACCACCTCAATAATAACAATAATAATCCTTTCTACTACAGGCAGATGCCAGAAATCGATTACAATGACCCCCAGTATACAACTGGTACTTAAGACGAAAGACAAAGTTTTGACCTCAGAATGTAAAGACAGACAAAATGCCGCTAACGACTCTGCCAGTTCACTACCTTAAAGAACAATGATAATAATATTAATTAATAACAGTGGTGAATGGCAGAATTGGTAGAGCATTATACCAAATGACTTGTGGTGTTTAGTTGTGTCCCTTTATGTTCAGAGTTCGAATATGGTTGTGGTTAACCCTTTCGTTACCAACCTGGCTGAAACCAGCTCTGGCTCTGTAGTACAAATGTCTTGTTTTCATAAGTTTTGAATTAAAATCTTCCACCAAACCTTAGTCACAATTTATGTTCCTAACACTAGCTTAATGATAATGAAGTTATTTTACTAAATTCTTTGTTATATTTAAAGTAATTGAAAGAAACACAGAGTATCTCAACAGAAATATGGTAACGAAAGGGTTAAAATATATAATAGAGAAACAATTCTTAACCCTTTTGATACCAACCTGGCTGAAACCGGTTCTGGCTCTGAGTACAAATGTCTTGTTTTCATAAGTTTTGAATTAAAATCTTCCACCAAACCTTAGTCACAATTTATGTTCCTAACACTAGCTTAATGATAACTAAGTTATTTTACTAAATTCTTTGTTATATTTAAAGTAATTGAAAGAAACACAGAGCATCTCAACAGAAATATAGTAACGAAAGGGTTAAACTTAACTACTGAGGTTGATTTAATTGACTACACAATTCCCAAAAATCTTTGGTCTTGTGCTTATGTTACCAATAATAATAATAATAATAATAATAATAATGATAATAATAATCCTTTCTACTATAGGCACAAGGCCGGGATTTTTGTGGGGAGGGGGCAATCAATCACATCAACTCCAGTACTTGTACTTGATTTATCGACCCTGGAAGGATGAAAGGCGAAGTCAACCTCGGTGGAATTTGAACTCAGAACGTAGCGACAGGCAAAATATCACTGAGTATTTCACCCGGCATGTTAACGATTCTACCAGCTTGCCACCCTTAATAATAATAATAATAATAATAATAATAATGATAATAATAATAATAATAATAATAATCCTTTCTATTATAGGAACAAGGCCTGAAATTTAGGGTAGGGGTGTAGTTGATTGCATTGACCCTAGTGTGTAACTGGTCACAAGACCAGTAATTCTGAAGGAGAGGCTAAGTTGATTAAACTGACCATAGTGTTCAATGGGTACTTATAAACCCCGAAAGGAATAAAGGTAAAGTTGACCTCTACGGAATTTGAACTCAGAACATAAAGATGGATGAAGTGCCGCTAAACATTTAGCTTGATGTGCTAACGAGTCTGCCAGCTCGCTGCTAATGGCTTCTAATTCAGACACACAACCTGAAGATTTTTCTGAGGAATGGGCAGGATTAATCCCTACCACTGACTGCCCTCGACCCCTAAATACCTAACTAATGCAATTTTTACCGACACCTTAAAAGGGCGAACAGCACTGACTTCAATGGAATTTGAACTCAGAACCTAAAAAGCGGTGACTAAATGTCACATGATATTTTGATTCATGTTCTAATGCTTCCGCTAATTCACCTCTTTAATAATAATAATTATTATTATCATTAAACGAACTAGTAGGACAAAATATTTAGCAGCATTCTTACAGCTTCAGTTTTGCCTTTCATCAATAAAATAAGTACTTGTTGAATAATTGGGTTGATGTAATCAACATACTAGCCTCTCCTAAAATTGCTGGCTTTGGGCCAAAATTTGAAACCATCATCATCATCATCATCATCATTATTATTATTATTATTAAGGCAGCGAGCTGGAAAGAACCATTAGCATGCCAGACAAAATACTTAGGAGTATTCCGTCCATCTTCACATTCCGAGTTCAAATGCCATCAAGGTCGACTTGCCTTTCATGCTTTTGGGGTCTGTAAAATAAGTACCAGTCGAGTGCTGGGGGGGTCGATATAATCGACTATACCCCACCGCCAAATTTTCAGGACCTGTGCTTATAGTAGAAAGGATTATTGTTACTATTATTATCATTATTATCACCAAGGACCACAAGGTGGTAGAATTGTTAGCGCGTCAGGCGAAATGCTTAGTAGCATTTTGTCTGTCTTCAGGCTCTGAGTTCAAATTCCGCCTGGGTTAACTCTGCCTTTCATTTTTTCGGGGTCAATAAATTAAGCACCAGTTAAGTACTGGGGTCAATGTAATCGACTTAACCCCTCTCTCAAATTTCAGGCCTTGTGCCTATTAGTAGAAAGAATTATTATTATTATTACTATTATTATCATTAAGGACCACAAGCTGGCAGAATCATTAGCACATCGGGCGAAATGCTTAATTACATTTTCTCCATCTTGACATTCTGAGTTCAAATTCTGCCGAAGCCGATGTTGCCTTTTATTCTTTCAGGATCAATAAAATTTAAGTGCCAGTTACGCGCTGGTGTCGTTATAATTATCTAGCCCCTCCCCACAAATTTCAGGCCTTGTGCCTTTAATAGAAAGGATTATTATTATTATAGTTATTATTATTATTTTTATTATTAAGGCAGTGAGCTGGGTAGAATTGTTAGCAAAACCAGACAAAATGCTTGTTGGCATTTTTTTTTTTTTTCATTTTTATGTTCAGAGTTCAATTTTACCTTCCATCCTTTCAGGGTCGACAAATTAAGAACTAGCTGAACACTGGAGTAGAGAACAATTAACTAGCCCCATTTACCCCAAATTTCAGGCCTTGTGCCCATAGTAGAAAAGATTATAATTAAGGTGGTAGAATCATTTGCACACCAGACAAAATGGTCAGTGGCATTTCGTCCTCTTTCCAGTCTGAGTTCAAATGCTGCTGGAATCCACTTTGCTTTTCATCCTTTCTGGGTCAACGAAATAGGTACTAGTCAAGCATAAGGGTTGTTGTAAGCGACTAGTCCCTTTCCCTCAAAATTTCAGACCTTGTGTCTATAGTAGAAAGGATCATCATCATTATTATTATTATTATCATCATCATCATCATTATCATTATCATTAGGCAGCGAGCTGGCAGAATCATTAGCATGCCGAGCGAAATGCTTAGCGGCATTTCATCCGTTTATACGTTCCGAGTTCAAATTCCACCAAGGTCGACTTTGCCTTTCGTCTTTTCGAGGTTGATAAATTAAGTACCAGTTATGCACTGGGGATCAATGAAACCAACTAGCCCCCTCCCCTCACAATTTCAGGCCTTGTGCCTATAACAGAAAGGATTATTGTTATTATTATTATTGTTGTTGTTGTTGTTGTTGTTGTTATTATTATTATTGTTATTATTATTATTATTATTATTATTATTATTGTTGTTATTCTTCTTCTTATTATTGTTATTACTATTATTGTTATTATTATTATTATTATCATTATAATTAGTATTATTGTTATTATTATTATTTTGGACTAATCCCAGTGTTGGTTTTCTGCTGGGAAGACATACTTGAGTGAATTAATGCCAGTATATCGTGGTTGCGTATTTCTTGACACTTGGAAGATAAAAAGAAAAGTCGTCTCCAATAAGAATTGAACTTGGAACAAAGAGGTCCATCAGGCGTGTACAGTGACTTTCTGTTGCTTCAAAGCAACCATTGATTGCTACTACGCAGTTGCTTGACCTGTTAGAGCTAGCAGTCGAATCTCCCACTCAGTAGTGGATAACTCAGACATCGGTAGATGTCTTACCAAAAAAATAAAAAGGATAGATGGGATAGTCACTACTGGAACAACTTTTGATCTGTCACAACTGACCAGGGCAATGAGGTGGACTCTAAACAGTTATTAAATCTGCAAGAAATAGCAACTAAATCTCCCTCAAATCGCTATTGTAACGTCTTTAAATAGAGAGGGACGTAATGACTGTAGTAGTCCTAGATACATTGTGTGGGAAAACAAAAAGAAAAGCTGATTGGTTTCAGATGTGATGGCTTTTGTCATACGTAAGCTAACATCAAGGCTGACCACCACCGCCAACAACAACAGCCATTGTCTTTGTGCTAATAAATTGATTTGTTTGTCCAGGCACAAAACCGTTTCATCGGAATTGGAATAATGTCTGAAATCCACCAAGGCTGGTGTTCAATGACAAAATACAACGGAAATAATATTTGACAATTTTATTTATTCAGTCATTTATTATTTTATTAGACCGCCCAATTTAATTGCATAGGTGTATTTCTGAAGGTAAAAACAAAAAAGTAAACGCAAAAAAAAAGGGGGGGGGGAGAATTATGATGACTGTGGAACTTGGTACAGCTCCTGGCCTTGCTAACTCCTGTCAAACCATCCAACCCATGCCAGCAGGGAAAATGGACGTTAAATGATGATGATGATGATATTATAATACATTTTTAAGGTCATTAAAAATAGAAGTGAAAAATGATCCCAAATAGAAAATGGGTGGCCCCCTAAGGACAATTATGGATATATTGTCCACAACTAGTAAAATTAAGGGGGTTTTCATTTTTTAAAATTTTTTTATTGAGCTTGTCCAACACAATGATAGAAAGAATTCTATGGATGCGGTGAGCTGGCAGAAACGTTAGCACATCGGGCGAAATGCTTAGCGGTATTTCGTCTGCCGTTACATTCTGAGTTCAAATTCCGCCGAGGTCAACTTTGCCATTCATCCGTTTGGGTGTCAATTAAATAAGTACCAGTTATGCACTGGGGATCGAAATAATCGACTTAATCCGTTTGTCTGTCCGTGTTTGTCCCCTCTGTGTGTAGCCCCTTGTGGGCAGTAAAGAAATAATAAAGAATTCTATAAATGCAAGATGTGTTTTGTCTGCTCAGATTGGCAGAATTGTCAGCACGTCGGAAAAATGGTTTCCAGTATTTATTCTGGTTCTTTACATCCTGAGTTCAAATTTTGGTGGTCAAATTTGCCTTTCATCCTTCTCAAGGAGGATGGGGTCCTTAAAATAAAGGAGCTGTTAAAAACAAGGGTTAATGTAAATAATTAAACCTCCTCCTCTTCTCAAAAACTGTTGCATTTGTGCCTAAAATTTTTTTTTTTAAACCCTTAATCAGGGACTGGGGGTAGGGCAGAAGCTTTTACTAACATTTTGTGGGAGCAAAGGTTGGAAATCATTAGTCTGAGAAGAGAAACCCCTAGTTTGAAGGAAGAAAGCAAAGCAGATGACACTTTTCAAGGCTTGTGTGATTAAAAGGAAAGAAGGAAGGACATTGTCCTCATGTAGAAAGAGGGCTGTTCCTAGGATATTGTCCTCATGTAGAAAGAGGGCTGCTCCTAGGATATCGTCCTCATGTAGAAAGAGGGCTGTTCCTAGGATATTGTCCTCATGTAGGAAGAGGGCTGCTCCTAGGATATTGTCCTCATGTAGAAAGAGGGCTGTTCCTAGGATATTGTCCTCATGTAGAAAGAGGGCCGCTCCTAGGATATTGTCCTCATGTAGAAAGAGGGCTGTTCCTAGGATATTGTCCTCATGTAGGAAGAGGGCTGCTCCTAGGATATTGTCCTCATGTAGAAAGAGGGCTGTTCCTAGGATATTGTCCTCATGTAGAAAGAGGGCTGTTCCTAGGATATTGTCCTCATGTAGAAAGAGGGCCGTTTCTAGGATATTGTCCTCATGGAGAAAGAGGGCCGTTCCTAGGATATTGTCCTCATGTAGAATGAGGGCTTCTCCTAGGATATTGTCCTCATGGAGAAAGAGGGCCGTTCCTAGGATATTGTCCTCATGGAGAAAGCGGGCCGTTCCTAGGATATTGTCCTCATGGAGAAAGAGGGCTGGTCCTAAGATATTGTCCTCATGGAGAAAGAGGGCTGGTCCTAAGATATTGTCCTCATGGAGAAAGAAGGCTGGTCCTAGGATATTGTCCTCATGTAGGAAGAGGGCTGGTCCTAAGATATTGTCCTCATGGAGAAAGAGGGCTGGTCCTAAGATATTGTCCTCATGGAGAAAGAGGGCTGGTCCTAGGATATTGTCCTCATGTAGAAAGAGGGCCGTTTCTAGGATATTGTCCTCATGTAGAAAGAGGGCCGCTCCTAGGATATTGTCCTCATGTAGAATGAGGGCTTCTCCTAGGATATTGTCCTCATGTAGAAAGAGGGCCGTTTCTAGGATATTGTCCTCATGGAGAAAGAGGGCTGGTCCTAAGATATTGTCCTCATGTAGAAAGAGGGCCGTTCCTAGGATATTGTCCTCATGGAGAAAGAGGGCTGGTCCAAAGGGCTTAAGTGGCTTCTGTCAAAATCAGTCATGGGTTGATGGCGGGGGTTAAGCCAAGTGACAGATCCTTACTTAATTACACTTGGACAAATTATTAATCACTTGTCTGCACACACACACACACACACACACACACACACACACAATATTGATTGATGAACAAAAAGATTATCAGACTGGACTGGAAAAGGTATAACACTGCAAACCCATGACATAAAGCTCACAATGATGATGGTGGTGATGATGATGACGGAGAGGAGAAGTAGTAGGAGGATGATGATGATGACGATGATGATGATAATGAAGGGTGGTGGTAGCAAGAATGGCAAAGATGATATTGGTGGTGGTTGGCAATTACGATGGTGATGATGATGATGATGATGGTGATGAGGCAGAAGAGGATGATGATGGTAGTGGTGGTGGTGATAATGTCAAGACACTGATGACAAAAGTGGTGGTAATGATGATGATTATGATGATGATGACTGGTGATGATGATTGAGATGACATGGTAATAATCATGAAGATGGTGGTGGCGGTGGAGGTGGTAATGATGAAACAGTGGTAACGGCAGTCAAGATGATGATGATGATGATGGTGGTAGTGGTAAGATAATGATCGTAGCAGTGATGAGATAGTACTGATGATGATGACGATGATGCTGAGTATGACGACGATGATGCTGACGCTGACGGTCTATTTTAAAATGCGGATGGTGAATATATTCGGTTAGACACGATACAGAAAGGATTGCAATATCGAGCGATTGTGGTATACTCCAACGTACGGATAAATTAGATATTTCAATTAGGACTGTAGGGCATTATAGATTTTTAATTAGTCCAAGAGATAATAATTATTGGGGAGTGATATAGATATTTAATTACCACCGATTTATAACGAACGGCTGTACGTTGTTACGGTATAGTCAGGGAAAGATGTAGAGACATTAAATTCGATAACGAAGTGGGTAATGAGTAGTATGCGGAGTTGTTCGAGAACATATATATATACATATTATATATATATGTATATATATATATATATATATATATATATATATATATATATGTATATATATATATATACATATATATGGTAAAATTATTAATTGTTAATTTATTAATAAATTAATGAATTGATAAACCTTTACCCTTTTAATTGTTATATATACATATATATATATATATATACATATATATACATATATATACATATACATATATATATATATACATACATATATATATACATACATATATATATACATACATATATATATATATACATATATATATATATACATATATATATATATACATATATATATATATACATACATATATATATATATATACATATATATATATATACATACATATATATATACATACATATATATATATATACATATATATATACATACATATATATATACATACATATATATATACATACATATATATATACATACATATATATATACATACATATATATATATATACATATATATATATATATATATATATATACATATATATATTGTTTATATATATATATATATATATATACATATATATATATATATAAACAATATATGAGTATATGCATATATATGTACATGTATGTACATACCTTCATCTACATGTACATATAGATACATAACTGGGTATATGACGTGGCAAAAGAACATGGACAAAATGATAAACAAGGTACAACAAACAAGCAAGCCACATAGAAACATCTCCTTCATCAGCTGCCACCATTAAAACACCGGCGTTTCGAAGAATTAAGGCATATATATATATATATATATATATATATATATATATATATATTTTGTTGTTATTATGTTAAACTGTCGTATGTCCAAATTGGCCAAATGCGTTTTTATGTGGGGTTTTTTTTTTTCTTTTTCAATATTTAATTTTGCAATAGCCGGTTCTTTTGCTTAAAACTATCGACTGTCCAAGCTTGCTTCAGACGCGAAAATTGTCAAAATGTAACAGAACGGTTTAGCATTTTCCAAAAGTGTAGTAAAAAGAAATGGAATGGTGAAACTATGTATATATATATATATGTGTGTGTGTGTGTGTGTGTGTGT
Source organism: Octopus bimaculoides (assembly GCF_046866305.1). Taxonomy (NCBI): domain Eukaryota; kingdom Metazoa; phylum Mollusca; class Cephalopoda; order Octopoda; family Octopodidae; genus Octopus; species Octopus bimaculoides. The sequence continues at coordinate 7,487,026 of NC_142941.1, forward strand.
GTGTGTGTGTGTGTGTGTGTGTGTGTGTGTGTATATCTTATAAGAATATATATATATATATATATTCTTATACATGTATACATACAAATATACGTGTATGTGTAGGCTGCTATACACCCACACACACTTCATGAATATGTATGTTATACACAAATAACGATGTAGACGTCTGATCTACATCTGAGAAATAATTGTGTATGTAACTATATACACAATTATACATATATATATATATATATATATATATATATATATATATATACATACATACATACACACCCACTCACTAGAAATGCAATACAATTACGCGCCCACAGGTGGGTGTGTATATGCGAAGTATAGTATATGTGTGTGTGTGTATGCAGAGAGAGAGAGAGAGAGAGAGAGAGAGAGAGAAGGAGGCAAACAGACACAGGAGGGGAGAGAGAATGAGCTTGTATGTGTGAATGTATGTGTATACATCGTATATAATGTGGAATATATAACATATAGTAGCAGATTCAAATTTTATCTATGCAAAACAGATTATCATGTGTGTGTGTGTATGTGTGTGTGCAAGTATAATACAGATTCGCAATCGTACTGATGTATGTTTCTGTGCGTGGAGGATGAGTTAATATCTAAAACCACGTTACACCGCTATACTACTACTTCTACTACTACTACTACAGCGAGGTAGGTGCGAATAACACCTTCCGTGTGCTTCAGTTATATATGATTACTTGAAAGGTTTCCGGCTTTCTGGTGCGCAATAATGCAGATCGATGTTAATAGATTGCAGCGATTCTTCGTCACTTCTACACGAGATGCCGGGGCTGTCAAACGACTCACACACGTAACCATTGACAAAAATCAGACACATTCTGATACACAGGTGCGTGTATACGTGTCGATAAGACTTCGGTTTTTTGCCTAGAAAAAAAACCACCTACATTTTAACCCTTTTATTAGTATATCTCTCTGTTGAAATATTTTGGCTTTGTTTCGAAGAATTTAGCGAAGTGACTTTGTCATTGTGAAGCTGGTGTTCGGAATATAAATTAACATGGAATTTTGATGGAAGATCTTAATTTAGATCACCTTAACCCTTTTGTTACCATGTTTAGGTTCAATTAATTTTGAAAATAATGGATAATTTTGGAAATTAACTTTGTTGATATGAAGCTTTTGTTTGGGACATAAATTAACATGAAATTTTGACGGAAGATTTTAATGTTGATCACTTCAAAACACGAAGATTAAGTTATAGAACCAAGGCTGGCTTACACGGGTTCGTATCAAGAAGGGCCCTTTTGAATAAAATGATATACCAAGGATTCAAACCTTTGGCAGGGTTGAATTTTTTATTCCACCTTTTTTGACATACATTAAACCAACTGTTATTGGAACAAAATTTATCCGAATTAAGTAAAATGTTCTAATAGGCCACCTGTACTTGTCAATGAGTCAATGAGATCGCTCGATCAACTAGAAATAGCAGCTACATTCTCAAATCACACGCTACCACCTTAAATAAGAAAATGATTCCTTATGCAGTCTCACACAAAATCTGAAATAAAACATGGGATGGTCAAGTAGGAATACTTTTTGAGTACACATCTATTCGAACAGAGAAAAAATGAGCAAAAGTAAAGAAAACGTAAGGTATATCACATTTAGCTCACAGTTTAATTCGTATGTGCGTGTGTGAGTGTATATATATATATATATATATATATATATATATATATATATATATATATATATATACACGACTGTGTTTATATGTTCTTATACATATGTTGCAGTCTAATAAGAAATCCCGGTGGGTGTGTACACAGATTAGATCTTACACACACCTCTTTTTAACCAGCTCAACAAGGGGTCAGCATCGTTTTTCATCCCCTTAGGGATCGATAAAATAAAGTACAAGTCAAGTACTGGAGTCGATGATACCGACTCTTACCTGTCCCCTAAAAAATGATCGGCCAGGAGGCAATTATTGTTATTATTTCCTTTTGCCTTTAAGATGTCCGTTTGTTGTTTTAGCCTCTGGTCAGCCCTAACTGAGCCGATTATGTCCAAAGGCCATTCATACGAGTAAATACCGTCTTTTTTCAAAGACGGGAGGGTGTGGATTTTTTAAAGGGAAATTTGATTGCTATTTCTAGTAAGTTGAACAACCACATCGGAGCTCACACGTTTTCAGTCTCCTCGTTTGTTTTCCCACTTTGGTTATATTATTCACTGTCAAACACATCTTTCCCTGTCATATATTAAAATGTGGCGGAACTGCAATGATACTATGACAGACTATACAATTCATATTATACACACTACATTATACATACATACATACATACATACATACATATATATATATATATATATATATATATATATATATATATATACGCACACACTTTTATGTCTGTAGGCACAAGATGCAAATAACGGGTTTACAGTATTTAGGGGCGTATATCTTAAATGTATTCGCATCTTTTTATCTTAGATTTATATATTTATATATATATATAAACGAACATGAGGACAATGCGTTTTCTTCTCCTAATTCCGCCTTTCGATCTATAATAGATACATATTTAGCCTGTACACAGATCGAAAGACGATGCCAAACTTGATTAGGGAAGAAATCTGAGGGCAGAATTTGTCCCAGACACCGTGTCCTTAATTGGATTGCACTTTGAATTAAAAGAATCTTAGTAATTCGTGTGTATTTTGGGTGTGTGTGTGTTAATGGAAATGAATATGTTGAAATTATATACATAGAATAATTGTTTACCCTTCGGATTCTGTTTAAAATCGTTGTTGTGGTATTTTTTTCCGGGTTATCCTTTGCGAAACAGCTTTGGTTAACAGCGATGGACAAGACAAGATTTGTGTCTCATGGATAACAGCAAAACTGAACTGTTGCAATTAGTGATAGTGTGGTGGGGAGGGAGGAAAGGGAGACAGAGAGAGAGGTGGAGGAAAGATTGTATTAATTGGTTCTAATAGAGAGTAGGAGGAAATAGAAACGGTATTAGATCAAGGGGAGAGAGAATGACAGAAGGAAAGAAGCTGAGAAGGGAAAGAGAGAGGAGGGAGTAAGAGAGAAAGCAAAAGCAAGAGAGAGAGGGGAAAGTATGACACGGGGAAAGCAAAAGAAAGATGGGGAAAAGATAAAGAGGGGGGGTCAGAGTAAATAGAGAGATAGGTAGACGGAAGTGGAAGAGATAGAGTAGGAAGTAATAGTAGTAGAGAAAGAAAGTTTAATCAATGAGAGACAGAGAAAGAGAAAGGAAGTGAAAGAGAGGAAGCGAATAAGTGATTTGAGGTGGTAAGAGTAAAATCTATGGGGAGTAGTAAGAGTGAATATATGAAAAAAAAATATGGGCGGGGCTAAAGCGTGGAGGGGAGATAATGGAGAGGAGGACGACAGGATTAGCGTGTGTGAGTGTTTATAGAGAGAGGGGGAAATGTTAGTGAGGTAGAAAGAAGGATAAAACGAGGGAGAGAGAATGAGGGGAAGTGTTAGTGAAATAAAAAGGATATGAGAGGAAGAGAGGGGGAGATATTAGTGAGACAGATAAAGCAATAAGAGAAGGGGAGATAATATTGTGATAGAGAGAATAAGAGAGGGGGAGATATTAGTGACATATAGAGAAGAACAGAAAGGGAGATAATAGTGAGATAGAGAGACATAAAGGGAGTAGAAGAGTGCCTAGGGAGAAAGAGGAAATGGAGGAGGAGAAGAGAAGCAGAAAGTGATAGAGAGAGAGAGAGAGAGAGAAATAAAGGGAGAAAGAGAGAGAGAGAGATCGTAAAATTAAATTTATTGGTAGAAGAGGAAAAAGAAAAGAAAATTAAAGGAGGAAGAGGAAAACAAAAAGATAGAAAGGAGATGGAAAAGGGGTCGGGGGGAAGAAGTGAGGAAAGAGAGAAAAACTGAAAGAGAAAAGTGAGACGAATAAAATGAATGAATGAAAATGGGAACGGCAACGAAATTTGATAAATGTAAATAAGTAAATAAATGAATTAATGATAATATAATAATATGATAATAATAATAATAATATTATTATTAATAATCGATAAATAAATTTGAAAAAAAAAGAAAAAAAAAACAAGCTCGGGGGCGAAACAAAAATATTACGTGAGACTTCGTATGAAACCTCGCGATGAAATCTCGCGAGATATCATTATCATTATTTATTCTCAATATATTGCTTCACTACTTTCATTATTGCGACAACCACATCGACTATGGTTGTTGTTGATAATTCTATTGGTGATGATGATTTTTTGTTTAGCCCGGGGTCAATCCTTCTTCCTTTTCTTTTGTTGTCATAATTCCATTCACGATTAGAAAGCTTTAGAGTAGAGTAGACCAATGATAAGGGGGGCCTTCCGACCATGAACATCCTGTCTTATTATATGTCCTTCCCATTCTCAAGACGGTAGAGTGTGATGGGGGATGGAGTTGAGATTTGACTTCTATTTCTAGTAGATGGCGCAACCACGAATAGGTTCCCTCGTCACGATAATGAATAATGTTCGCGTAATTGATGATGATGATAGTGGTGGTGGTAATTTCATGTAGTCCCGGGTCAACAACCCTTTCTCTAAAAATTCCATTCAAATCTAAAAAGCTTTTGAGCGGGCCTGTGATCAGAGGCGTTCCGGCCATGACCATCCCGTCTTCTGTATGTGTGTGTGTGTGTGTCCTTCCCTTCCTCAAGACAGTAGAGTTTGATGAGGGAGTGGAGGAAGGGTGAGATTTGGCTTCTATTTCTAGCAGACCGAGCGACCACCAAGAGGTCCCCGCATTGTCATTGAGAACGATGTTATTCATATACTTGTTGATGTTAACTGCTAACTTGTTTTTCTTAGTCTTCTATTGTAATTTCCATTCAAATCCAGGATGCTTTATAGGAATGCTCTCAAATCGATCCGTATCGATCCCAGAAAGGGGAAAAAGCAAAGCTGACCCCGGCGGCATTTGAACCTAAAACCTATATCCCCGTAACTAAAAACATCGTTAGAATCATTTTCTTTTTCTCATTTTTTATTATCATAATTTTATTAATTTATTTGTTTACTTTATAGTAAGACAACAGGGCTTCTCTGTCAGTCGGAGAGGTTAGGAAAGTAAAAGGGCGAAATAAAATAAATTAAAGCAAAATGAATTATGAAGAGGTTTAATTTTCTTGATAGATTTAGGGATATAAAAGTTTTGAAGGTTCACGGATATAAAAGATTAAGGATATTTTATTTTATTTTATTTCATCTTTTACCTTCGTAACCTTTTCTAATAACGGCGTTGTCTTACCATGTTGCCTGAGATACAACCGCAAAAGACTTATTTATGATTTAAATAGAAGCCTTGCTTCGACCACGTCTTAGAATATCTTTTATTACGTCGTCCCGTTATCATTCCTACGCAATTAAACAATTAGTGTTCTTCTTTGACACCGGGTTACCCTTGATCGAGCAGACATAACGAAAGAGTTTCCCCCCCCCCCTTTTTTATTTATATATTTATATATATTTATTTTTCCGGGCATAGTGTATCGAAGATTGTATTATCTAATATGTATTTCCTTTCTGAAGACGACGGACATAAGTAAATTGAAGGCTATCTGGCTGCTATTTTTAGCGAATTCAATAATTACATAGATACACGCTTGTTGTCACATACCGATGGTGAAAATGTTATTCGTTTAGCCCTCGGTCATCTCAGGTGATCTATGTTGCGACTTTCCCACAGTGACCGTCCCATTTTTTTTTTCAGACTGTGTATCTCTGTAAAAGCTACACCATCCAATACCTCTTTCCTGTTTATGAAGGACAGGTGTATGATTTGAGAGAAATTTGGCTGCTATTTCTCGGTGCGTAAAATAATTCTTTCTAATGCTAGTTACAAGGCCTGAAATATTGAAAAATACACAGTGACATTTCCTCTGTCCTTACGTTCTGAGTTCAAATTCTGCCAAGGTTGACTTTGTCTTTCATCCTTCCGGGGTCGATAAGTTAAGTACCAGTTGCGTACTGGGATCAATATAACCAGCTTATCTCCTCCCCTAAAATTTCAGGCGTTGTGCCAAAATTTGAAACCAATCATTATTATTACCATTATTATATCAATGTGGCAAGTTGGCAAAACTGTTAGCAAGCCAGACCCAATGCTTAGTAGTATTTCATCTGGGTCTATGCTGTGAGTTCAAATTCCTCCAAAGCTGGCTTTATCTTTGATCCTTTCAGGGAATAATGAAATATAATTAGCATTCAAGTAGGTAGATGATGATGTCAAAGCTGATACCAATGCAGCTGTTACTGCTGATGACAATGATGATGATGAGGAGGAGGAGGTTGTTGGCACTCCGTCGCTTACGACGTCGAGGGTTCCAGTTGATCCGATCAATGGAACAGCTTGCTCGTGAAATTAACGAGCATGATGTGGTTGAGCACTCCACAGACACGTGTACCCTTAACGTAGTTCTCGGGGGAGATTCAGCGTGACACAGCTGACCCTTTGAATTACAGGCACAACAGAAACAGGAAGTAAGAGTGAGAGAAAGTTGTGGTAAAAGAGTACAGTAGGGTTCGCCACCATCCCCTGGTGGAGATTTAGGTGTTTTCGCTCAATAAACACTCACAACGCCCGGTCTGGGAATCGAAACCGCGATCCTATGACCACGAGTCAGCTGCCCTAAACACTGGGCCATTGCGCCTCCACTGATGCTGAGGAGGACATCATCATACTTGAATACTACTTATATTTTATTATTCCCTGAAAGGATCAAAGATAAAGGCAGCCTTGGTGGAATTTGAACTCACAGCATAGACACAGATGAAATACCACCAAGCATTGGGTCTGGCTTGCTAATTGGAATATGGTAAGAAAAGAGTTAAGCACGTTTTGGGATCAGGACTTCATATTGTCTGTAGGGGTTGATCTTAATACGGGGAAAGCTTAGTAGAAAGGAATATGTAAAAAGCTTTGAGCTAAGGAGGGGGGGAGATGGGAGGGAGAAAGAAAGAAAGAGAGAGGGGAAAGAGGCAGACAGAGACAAAGAGAGAAAGGGGAGAGAGAGGCAGAGAGACAGAGGCAAAGAAAGAAAGAAAGAGAGAGGAGAGAGCGGAGAAAGTGGCAGACAAACAGACAGAGACAAAGAAAGAAAGAAATAAAGAAAGGGGAGAGAGAGAGACAGAGGCAAAGAAAGAAGGAGAGGGGAGAGAGAGGCAGACAGACAGACAGAGGCAAAGAAAGAAAGAAAAAGAGACAGAGAGAGACAAAGAGAGAGGGGGAGAGAGTGAAATGGAGGGAGTTGGGGAAGAGAGAAGGAGTCAGATTAAGAGACAGAGATGGAGTTGGGGTGGGGGGATGAGAGTTCTGGAAGTGTGGCAGTCTGGCATGGTTGACAAAACATTAATCAGAGGTTCTATACTGAAGTGTGACAAGTGCATGAATAATGAATAATGAAGCAAGACACCCAATTTCATCATGGGACGCAAACAGGACAGGCTTTAGTCATTTGTAATGCGATAAAAATGCTTTCTTACACTGGGTGGCACAAGGCCAGACACAGTTTTAAGACTGTGGGCATCATCATCATCATCTTCATCAACATCCTCATCATCATCGTCATCATCATCATCATAGTCGTTGTTGTTGTCATCATCATCATCATCATCCTCATCATCATCATTGTCATCATCATCATCATGGTCTTCGTTGTTGTCGTTGTCATCATCATTGTCATCATCGTTATCTTCATCATCATCATCATCATCATCATCATCATAGTCGTTGTTGTCATCATCGTCATCATCATCCTCATCATCATCATGGTCATCAACACCGTCTTTGACATTGTCATCATCATCATCATCATCATCGCCGTTATTTTTACAGCCATGTTTCCATGGTTACAAGTGTCAGACAGAATTTATTGGGGGTCAGTTTTCAACAGCAAGCTGCCCCTCTTTATTGCTGGCCCTCACCTGCTTCCAAGTAAGGCTTCATCTCCTCATGGCCAGGCATGTTTTCCATGGAAAATTAGAAGCAAATGATACTATATACACACACATATATGTGTGTGTGTGTATATCTGTATGTATGTATGTATATATACTCTTTTACTTGTTTCAGTCATTTGACTGTGGCCATGCTGGAGCACCGCCTTTAGTCGAGCAAATCGACCCCAGGACTTATTCTTTGTAAGCCTGGTACTTAATCTATTGGCCTCTTTTGCCGAACCGTTAAGTTACGGGGACCTAAACACACCAGTATCAGTTGTCAAGCGATGGTGGGGGGACAAACACAGACACAGAAACACACATACACACATACATATGTATATATATATATATATATATATACTACACTCTCTGAGTGGTTGGCGTTAGGAAGGGCATCCAGCTGTAGAAACTCTGCCAAATCGGACTGGAGCCTGGTGTTGCCATCCGGTTTCACCAGTCCTCAGTCAAATCGTCCAACCCATGCTAGCATGGAAAGCGGACGTTAAACGATGATGATGATATATACGATGGGCTTCTTTCAGTTTCTGTCTACCAAATCCACTCACAAGGCTTTGGTCGGCCCGAGGCTATAGTAGAAGACACTTGCCCAAGGTGCCACGCAGTGGGACTAAACCCGGAACCATGTGGTTGGTAAGCAAGCTACTTACCACACAGCCATTTCTATGCCTATGGTCTTCTTTTCCTTTCCCATACTTTCTACGCAATTAGATATTGTTTCATTAATTTTATTTGACGTAAACGAAGACCAAGACAGTGAAGTGACTGAACCAGTTGAATGTTTGATCAAACGATTAACAATACTTGTTCCAATTCACTGCGTTCTGTTTTCAAATCCTGCCAAGGTCAATGCCTTCTTTTCTTCTTTGCAGCATTGACAAAGTAGTACCAATTCAAAACTTTGGATCAGTGGAATTGGTAGAGCAATGACCGTGTGGTAAAGTGCCTTGTTGTGCTTATTCTAGTTCTTTGTATTCTGATTGCAATAAACACGCAATATATATAAACTTACTGTTAACAAATTTTGGGATGCATGGTGTTCAGTTATACAATAAATGATAAATGTATGTATATATATATATATATATATCAGAAGCCATGATAGATCGTTGACCAGTGACTATTCATTTTTTTCTCCGTGTTTTTCTCCTTGTTTTCTCTGTATTCTTTCTGTTGAAGAGCGTAGCTCAAAACGTTAAAGACTTTCTGTATTCCCGAGCGTCAAACTAATACATCCTTTTGTTGTTTACACCACCTGTCCTCGTCTGTTGTTGTTTTTTTTCGTACATTCTCCCATATATATATATATATATATATATATATATATATATATATATATGTATATACTTGCAAACAACACTAGAGCCAGTTGTATTGACCCGAGCAGATAAACAACGGTAAAGTGGAGAGAGGAGTGACCAGCATGTATGGGCAGCTAGCAGTCAACCTTCGGAAATCTTGTCTGGGCCTGCACATACATGTGTAGATGCGTGGTCAATAATGACCTTCGGAAACAGAGTAGATGAATAAGAGATAGATATTCCTCTTGAGAGGACATTGGTCAAACTATACAGGTAGGAGGAATTGAGATTGGCACTGCAGGTAGACACAGGCGTTGATGTGTGGTAAGAAGTTTGCTTCCCAACCACACTGTTCTGGGTTCAGTTCCACTGTATGGCATCTTGGGCAAGTGTGTTCTGCTATAACCTTGGGCCAACCGAAGCCTTGCAAGTGAATTTGGTAGGCAGAAACTGAAAAGATCTTGTCATTATATATATATATACATATATATATATAAATGAAAAATGCATTAAATACTTCAAAGCGTACATGTGGGACAGACACAGAATGATCGTAGTTCTTCAATAAATAAAAATTGCATTAAATATTAATCATTTATTGAGTAACTGAATACCATGCATCCTAACTATTGTTTACAGTAAGTTTATATATGTGCGTGTATATATATATATATATATATATGTATATGAAGTTTTGAATGGGACAACAATGCACTATAATACAAACAATGGGCTATATACCTGTTGTAATTTTATGGATGACTAAATTACAACAGGTATATAGCCCATTGTTTGTATTATAGTGCCACAAACAATACACAATGCTTCAAGCGAACCACAATACTCTCCTATATATATATATATATATATATATATATATATATATATATATATATCTATATATATATATATATATCATCATCATCATCGTTTAACGTCTGCTTTCAATGCTAGCATGGGTTGGACGATTTGACTGAGGACTGGCGAATCAGGCTGGAGGGTATATCAACCGAAACGTTGTGTTAGCAACAAACAAGATGAGGACAAATATCTGTCAAATGTAAATAATGTACATAATTCCTCATCTCTTAAATATAGAACTGTAACATCTAATGACCCCTTTATTCAAGGTTCTGCTTCCCTATCTGTAAACCCTTCTCTGTATCTTCTACACATTCTGTTCTTAGTACAGTATACAAGAATCCCCATATACAGTCAGTCTTAAGATCCTCAGGGCTGGAGGAAAATAACAAACAGGATGGGGCTGAGAACTGATCCCTAGTGGACCCTACCTGCATGCTAAATTCACTACCAAACTCATTGCTGACTCTCACCTTGCTGACTGCATCTTTGTACATGGTTCCCATGTCCCTCTGGTACGTAATGCGGTACATTACTTACCATAGAACATACAATCCTGACATGACATACCGTTAAAGAACATGGAATCCTGACAAAGGCCTTTTGCCGGTCGATTAATGTTAGGAGCTGAGGTTTCCACCTAGCAAACTACATCTCTTGCCATTGTCTCACTAGGAAGATGGCATCGATAGTGGCTCCACCTGGCTCCACCTGGCTCCACCTGGCTCTGTTCCAAATCAATTGTGCTATGAGTCTCTATATTTATCTTGTGCTGTAATTTTGTATACATGCATGCATGCATCATTTTCATATGCATGTATGTAAGTGTGTATGCATGTATGCATATATATATATATATATATATATATGTGTGTGTGTGTGTGTGTGTATATATATATATATATATGTGTGTGTGTGTGTGTGTGTGTATATATATATATATATATATATGTATATATATATATATATATATATATATATATATATATATATATATATATATATATACATACATACATATATATATATATATATATATATATATATATATATATATATATATATATATACATACATATATATGTATGTATATACATACATACACACACTCAGACATGTATGTATACATATATATATATATATATATATAGAGAGAGAGAGAGAGAGAGAGAGAGACATTGATACATATACATATACATACATACATACATACATACAAACGTATATGTGTGTGAGTGTGTGTGTGTGCACTAGTGTGTCTGTAAATCTGTATGTGTGTGTGTGTGCATATAGACATATATATATATATATGTATATATTTGGCATGCTCATATCAAAAACACACATACACACAAAAAAGACATATACAAACATACATATACATAATGGAAGAAATTGATCTCTGTCAATTTTGACAACAAGTAATTCCACTTGTCCAATCAACAGAATTGCCTCTTCATTGAATTACATAGCATAAATGCCCGAGTGCTCCTCAGCCTTCTGTACCCTTAAATTAATCCTTCCTTCCTTCCTTTGACTGTGTGACCATCAGGATATCCATTGATGATGTCGCAACTAGATTTCCTGCATCTCTTGGTCTTCTCCTGTCCTCCGTGAATTGGAGAAATTGAAGCCCATCCACTCTTTGATATATTTTTTCTACTCTAGGCACAAGGCCCAAAAACGTTTGTGGGAGGGGACCAGACATTCGTACATCCATACATTTATAGAAACATGTGCATGCACACACACACATGTACATATGCAAGCACTTGTGCATAGGAAGATACACACACACATACCACACGTACATACATGCACACATACATGTATGCACATTACATGTATGCGCATTACATGTATACACATACATACATATACACACACACATACACACCCATACATGAACACTCACATATATAGAGTCACACATACATACATATATACATACATACATATGTAAGAACACACATACATGCAAGCACACATACATATAAACACATACATATAAACACACACATACAAACTCTCATGTATGTAGGATCACATGCATACAAGCATACATATACATAGATACATACACACACACACATACATGCATACATATACACACACATAGATACATACATACATACATGCATACATATACATACATACATGCACACACATACATACATATATACATACGTGCATATAAGCATGTATACATACATTCATACATACATACGCACATACACACACAGACATACATACATGCATACATGCATACACACCTATATAGGAACACATATGTACATGCATACACATGCATACGTACTTTCATAACACACACATACACTATACACACACACATGCATGCATACACATGTACACATAAATGCCACGGTGATTCTCAGAAACTGTACGAAGCTCAGTCTCACTCGACCACAAATCAATCAGGCTTTATAAAAAGATTTCAGCTAAGAACTGCTCAATACTTGGCATGTTTCACTATGAAGTCAGATTGAGGGGTGGGGGTGAGTAGGACTGGACGGTGGAAGTAAAGATATCGGGGGTTAGGATGGAGAAGAGAAGCGGAGTGTAAATGGTATGGATGGTGGTGGTGGTGGTGGTCTTTTATGTATTGCTGTCAAGTGTTTCATTTTAGCTTGTTTTCTGTAGGTAAAGCTATGTGTATATTCATATGTGTGTGTATGTGCATATACATACAGATGTATACACTCACAGGCACACATGCACATACAGACACATGTGCACATGCAAACATATATTCTATATATGTATATATATTTCCTTATATACAAATACATACATATATATATATGTATGTATGTATGTATGTGTGTGTGTATATATATATATATATATCAGTGCCCCTGGACTGGCTCTTGTGCAGGTGGCACATAAAATACACCATTTTGAGTGTGGCCGTTGCCAGTACCTCCTGACTGGCCTTCGTGCGGGTGAAACGTAAAAGCACCCACTACACTCTCAGAGTGGTTGGCGTTAGGAAGGGCGTCCAGCTGTAGAAACTCTGCCAAATCAGATTGGAGCCAGGTGTAGCCATCCGGTTTCACCAGTCCTCAGTCAAATCGTCCAACCCATGGTAGCATGGAAAGCGGACTTTAAACGACGACGATGATGATGATGATGATGATATATATATATGTATATATATATATATATGTATGTATATATATGTAAGTATATGGGGAACTTATTAGTGGAAAGAGACCCCGGCAGAAACCAAGGCTGCGATTTAAGGACTGTGTCAAGTCCTGTGATGTGCAGGAGACCGACTGGGAGATCAATGCCTGTCATTGCCACTGATGGAGGAGGCAGGTTAAGGAGGAGATCAACAGCTTTGAAAGAGCATGAATTCTGCCTGAAGAATTTAAGCGTGCTGCTCAAAAGCACACTGCTAATGTAGTGAATGGGGAAAGCTTGGTTTGCAATGTTTGCAGTAACTTGGCGACCTCGCTAGTGAGGGTACCGTGAAAAAATAAAGGCACCCTGTAAATAAAAATACACTGTGAAATGGATGGTGTTAGAAAGTGAATCCAGCCATAGAAACCATGCCGAAGCTGACATCAACGCAGATCTGTTGCTAATCAGATCCTGTTAAACTATCCAATCTGAAACTAGCATGGAAAACAGACGTTAAAAGATGATGATGATGTATACATATATATATATATATATATATATATATATAGATCGATAGATAGGCAGATATACATACATCGTTTCTATGTTTGTTTTTCGTTGTTCGAAATATATATATATGTATATATATATACATATATATATATATGTATATATATATATATAGAGAGAGAGAGAGAGACAGACAGACAGATATATATATATATATATATATATATATATATATATATATATATATATATATATATAGATCGATAGATAGGCAGATATACATACATCGTTTCTATGTTTGTTTTTCGTTGTTCGAAATATATATATACGTATATATATATAGAGAGAGAGACAGACAGACAGATATATATATATATATATATATATATATGTATATAAACAGACAGACAGACAGATATATATATATATATATATATATATATATATATATATATATATAGATAGATAGATAGATAGATAGATAGATAGATAGATAGATAGATAGATAGATAGATAGATAGATAGATAGACAGACATGTGTTGTACAGGATGTACTTTTAAGTGACAGAACAGTATACAAGAACTAGAGAGATTTATAAATAACGGTAATCCTTTCCCACTGCTAACAGAGGGATAAGGCTCTCTCAGAATCGCAGAACCACACCAGCCGACTGTCCCATCTACTCCATCTGCTCCTCTGTTCTGGTCTATCTAGTTGTACCAGTTTCCAAATAAAAGAATGGATACAATAAAATAACATGAAATCTTCCAATCAATAGCTATGTCAGAATAATATCTTGGTTTCTCTGCTTGTTTGGTTATAATCACCCTGACTTGTTATGTTAGGAAATGGAACGTTGTGGGCTTTTTTTTTTTTTTTAATGCAAATTTATATTAGGTTTTTTTTTTTGGTTTTGTTTTATGTCTAAACGTTTGAGAAGATTTATTGTTAATAAGATTACATTTATTTATTTCATCATCATCATCACCATCGTCATTTAACGTCTGCTTTCCATGCTGGCATGGGTTAGACGGTTATTTATCATTATTAATTATCATCATCATCATCATCATCATCATCATTATCATTATTATTATTATTAGTATTATTATTATTAAGGTGGTGACTTGGCAGAATTGTTAGCATGCTGGGCAAAACACTTAGCAGAATTTCATCTGTCTGAGTTCAAATCCCGCTGAGGTCGACTTTGCCTTTTGTCCTTTGGGGTGGGGGGCATGAAATAAGTATCAGTCAAGGTTGGGGTTGATGTAATCGACTTAATAGCCTTGTTTGTCCCCTCTATGATTAGGCCCTTGTGGGTAATAAAGAAATATATATATATATATATATATATATATATATATATTTGAATTTTGTAAACTTCATGAACTGAACTTTGTAAATCTCTGAAGAGGCCTAGAGAATCATGTATGTATCTCCATTGCATCCTTTTCATCTACCAATTACTCCAGCTTACTGGAGTTATATAGATAGAATGGGGCATGCCACCTCTAGGCCGAAACAGCTGTAAGACTTTTTAATTTTTAATTGTTGATATGACATAGTGTGTCACATGTGTTTGTATATTGTCTTTATTGTCCTTTTGGTTGAAAAATAAATAGGTTAATTAACATAGTACAGTGTCTGCAAGTTGATGAGTACCACATATTCCCCTCCATTTTCATATTGCTATATGTATATATACATATATATATATATATATATATATATATGACAGGCTTCTTTCAGTGTCTGTCTACCAAATCCACTCGCAAGGCTTTGGTTGGCCCAAAGCTAAAGTGAAAGACATTTGTACAGGGTGGCACACAGTTGAACTGAACCTGGAACCATGTGGTTGGGAAGCAATCTTCTTACCACACAGCCACACCTTCACCCATTATTGATATTGAGAGAAATCAAAACTAACAAAGACATATGAATTGATTGATCTCTTGTAAGGAACAAAACGAGACAAATTTGAATCATTATTTCTAAGCTAATTAAGTTAATTAACCTTTAAAATGGAGATACCCACTTCTTGCAAAACAAATTCTCTTGCTTTTAGATGGATTCATTTACCATTCTTTGTCCCTTCATATTTCACCATGGAACTATCACCACCACCACCACCACCACCACCACTACCACCATTACTACTACTACTACTACTACTACCACCACCACCATACTACTACTACCACCACCACCACCACCACTACCACCATTACTACTACTACTACTATTACTACCACCACCACCACCATTACTACTACTTCTTTTTCTTCCCCTTTTCTTCTTCTTCATACTATACTCCCTCCCTCTTCCTCCTCGCCCCCTCCTGTAGAGTTATTTCCTAAACTTACCAAAATATCTGCAATGACTGAAGAAAAAAACAAACGACCAGAGCCAGGGAGTCGAACCCCCACCCCCTCCCCACCCTAGGAAATTGCCATAACCTGTCCGGTTGTCTTTGTAGTATCCCTCTCTCTCAGTCCAGACCCTTATGTCCATTACACATACTGGCCACTGTATATCCTCCAGCCTCTCATCTAAACCTCCCAACCAACTCCCCTCCCCCTCTCACTCTTTGTCTCTCCCTCTCTCTCTTTCCCTCACCCCTCTCTGCCATGCTCTCCCTCTCTCTCTCTTTCCCTTACCCCTCTCTTTTCCTCCTCCTCTCCCTTCCCCTTTCCCCCACTTTCCTCTCTCTCTCTTTCTCTCTTCCTCACTTTCCTTTCTCTCTCTGTCTCTCTCTCTCTCTCTCTCTCTCTCTCTCTCTCCCTCTCTGCACAGATATTTTTTCTACCAAAGTCAAAGGTAAAGGACAGAGAAGCACAGAAAGAGAGAGAGAGAAAGAGGAGAGGGAGGGGAGAAGGGAGCCTGGTGGTTATTTTTAGACTTGTTGAAGGAGATCATTATCCAGAATCATTAATCAAATGTTAATGAGAGATGTTTGATTGTGTATCAAAATATTTGATGCTTAATTTGAAGCAGAACTTCTTTCTTCTCACATCTTTCTCTGTCTTTTTTCCTTCTTTCTCCTTTCTTTTCTTTTTCCTTCTTTCTTTTCTTTTGTTTGTGCTGTTGTTGTGGTGATGATCCTTGTGGTTATTGTTTTGTTGATGTCCGAGGGTGGTGGTGGTGGGTAGTCAGCCTGTCAACTCAATTCTGATCGGACACATACAGAGAGCTACAAACACAGAAGTAGCTGGACCAAACACAATAAATCAATTAGTTTTGGGCAACTATTACCATCCCACACAGATATATTGACACACACACACACACACACTATATATACATATATATATATATATATATATATGTGTGTGTGTGTGTGTGCTTGCGTGTACATGTATGTACTTGTGTGTATGTGAGTCAATATACATAGGATAGTCATGGTTATACATTCATCAACACACATTTATCTGTCTATCTATATGTCCGTCTGTCTATCCATCCAGCTATCTATCTATCTATCTATCTGTCTGTCTGTCTGTCTATCTTAATGCTGTTCCTCTTAATGGAAACCTTACCTGTTGTCATTGTGGCTATGAATGTTAGTATGACACTACAATGGTATTATTACAATGGTAGGAACGGTATTATGACACTGCAGTAATAATACAATGGTGGGAATGTTAGTATGACACTGCAGTTGTAATACAGAGCTATAAATGTTAGTACGGCACTACAATGGTAATACAGTAGAGTGAGTGTTAGCATGACAGTGCAGCGGTAATACCAACTGTAGGAATGTCAATATGACACTGTATACTGACATTCCTATGACTGTATGACTACTGCAGTGTCATAATAACATTCCTACCCTTGTAATACAATCATATGATACTGTCTGGAATCAAACTCGGAATCTTGGGGTTAGTAGCCCGAGCTCTTAACCACTACGCCATATAACAATAATAACATCGCCATATGATAATAATAACATCAAAAAACGAAAAGCTGTTGAAAACCGATTATAGCAGCGACTCCATCTAAGAATATCTGAAGGAATTGTATTCCGAAATATCATCAGACTATGGATAACTAAATTACAACAGGTATATAGTCCATTTTTTGTATTATAGTGCACTGTTGTACCATTCAAAACTTTTTATTCTTTTGTGCAATGAATGTTTGTATGGCACAACAATGGTATTACAAGGGTAGGAATGTTATTATGACACTGCAGTTTGTCATACAGTCGTAAAAATGTCAGTATGACACTGCAGTGGTAATACAACAGACTGAATGTTAGTATGACTCTAGAATGGTAACACAGTAAAGTGAATGTTAGTACGACACCACAGTTTTAACAGAATGGTAGGAATGTCAGTATGACACTGCAATTGTTATACAGGGCTTTGAATGTTAGTATGACACCAGAGTGATAACACAATGGTAGGAATGTTAGTATGACACTGCAGTGGTAATACAGTGTTCAGCAGAACCGTAGAAAGAACAGCACCGAAGACTATTGAAAGTGCATCTGCATCTTTCTCTGCAATCTGCTGCACTTGACTGCTTGCTAAATTAATCAATATTTGATCCTAATATTTTACAATTCTCTCTCTCTCTCTCCCTGTTTTTTCTCCCCACTCTCTCTCTCTCACTCTTTGTCCTTTTCCTCTCTCTCTTTTGTTTTCATCTTTTTTCCCTTTTCACCTTTCTCTCTGTTACTATCAACAACACTTCTACAACTACTACTACTACTACTACTGCTGCTGCTACAAATACTAGCACCACTTCCACCATCATCACCACCCTCACCTTCACTAGTATCCCCCCCCACCACGTCACTACCACTACTGTAACAACACAATTACAAGCACGACCACCATCAGCACCACTGCCACCTCCACCACCATCATCATCATCACTGGTTGCCCCTGCACTGTTGCTATCATTACTCCACAACACCACCATCACCATCACCATCACTATGACTACCACAGTCACTACAACCATCACTACAACTACAACCACCATCATCACCACCAGCATCACCACCACACCATCACACCACAATCATCACCAACACCACTACCACTATTACTACTATCACCACCATCAACGCCACCACAACCACCACCACCACCACCACCACCACCACCATCACCACAACCACCACTGTCGCAAAGCCGAAATTTTCCCCTCTTCCAAACTGACCTTAATTTGTAACTAGTTTTAGCTGACCCCTTAAAACTTTCCCTTCCTTTTTTTTTTTAGTCTCAATCTAGTTTGACTGGTAGCAGCTGCACAAACATTAAACAGCCACTGCCCAGTTGTAGCTTGCTGCACATAACTGATGCACAAAAAGAAATGTCAAAATCAAATCTGCAATGCAGTTTGCTGTGTGAATTTATGAGAATGCCAAAAACAAAGGTGAATGAATTTCTAGCTTGCTCTTAGCAGTGTTACCTCTTCTTGGTAATGTTGTTGTTGCTCTTGTTGTTATTTAGCTATAAGGAATCCTTAATCCCAAAGTATTTAAACCAACCACATCTGGCCCAAGTATTCCACTTGTTTTACGTTCAATCTGGCCAGATTCAACTTCTCACACCTACCCTGCATTGGCATTTGCTCCAGCATGACTACTGCTTATTAGCTGAAACCGGTTCGGTTCAATTCATCATTGAAATCTCAAAGCTATGAGATAATGCAAGATTAATTCAAAACAATTTACTCTTTTACTTGTTTCAATCATTTGACTGCGGCCATGCTGGAGCACTGCCTCAAGTCGAGCAAATCGACCCCAGGACTTATTCTTTGTAAGCCTAGTACTTATTCTATCGTCGAATCACCCTCTTAGAGTTATCAGAGGATGTGCAGATTAGTTACGGTTCAGTTCAGTCCATTATCCCTGAAGATTTGGGTATGGGACACTTATCTGCCAAGTTTATGCAAAAAAACTGCTTTCAGCTGACCAAAAAGACACTCAGGTTTCAGTTGCACAAGATCTCCTTGATTGTGTCGAGAATGATGAAAACTTTTAGTAAACTTTGCGTAGGCCTCTGAACAGGTATTGCCAACCCTTTTACCAAAGTTTGATGCAGATTCTCTGCTCAACATTCTCTGTCATGGTCTATGCGATGATCACACATAATGTTAGGAAAATGAAGAACTGATGGTGATGATGTTGGTGGTGGTGGTGGTGGTGATTATGGTAGAGGGGCAGGTGATCATGGTGTGATGATGACAGTGATAATGTCAGCGATGAAGACAAAGACAACAACAACAACAACAGCAATGACAATAAACAGAAGAAAGAGGGATGGAGGAAGTTGATGATGATGATGATTGTGATGATGGTGATGATGATGATGATGGTGATGGTGATGATGATGATGATGATTGTGATGATGATGATGATGAGGAGGAGGAGGAGGATAACGATGATGATGATGATAGCAACAAAAATGGTGATGCGGGTGATGACTATGATTATAATGATGATGATGACGATGACGACAATAACAACAACAACAACAATAATGATAAACAGTAAAAGGACGGGTGAAAAGGAAAATGATGATGATGATGATGATGATGACAACAACAACGACAACGACGACAATGATAATGATGATGATGATGATGATGATGATGATGATGATGATAATGGCATTGCTGACGAAATACCATCATCATTCCGTCTGATCACATGCGTTAGTCTAATGTGTGCTGCGTTGGAGAAAGGCCACAGTCCAGACACACGGACACACGGACACACAATGTCTCCGTCCAAACAGACATGTATTCGTGGGGCCGGTGACTTACAACTGTTGCATCTGGTCGATGTTGATGCAATTTTATTGCACTGCTGCTGCTGCTTGCATTACTTGTGAATTGTGTGGTTGGAACAGACAGACAAATGCAGACGGGGGGGGGGGGAAACAGGCAGGCAGGCAGGCAGGAAAGGTATGAAGGTATGAAGACAAGCAAACAGGTAGGCAGGCAGGCAGGTAGGTAGGTAGGTAGGTAGGTAGTTAGAGACAGAGAGACAAAGAAGAAGATAGAAAGAAAGATGAATAGATAGACAGATGGATAAATAGATGGATGGATAGATAGATAGACAGAGAGGGAGAGATAACTAGATGGAGATAGAGAGTGATATATATATATATATATATATATATATATATATATATATAGATAGATAGATAGATAGATAGATAGATAGATAGATAGATAGATAGATACATACATACATATATACATACATACAAAGACAGATGGATGGACGGATGGACAGACGGACAGACGGATTGATGGATGGACAGTCAGACTGATAGATAGATAGATATAAAAATAGATAGAGAGAAAGAGAGAGAGAGACTGATTGATAGAGAGAGAAAGAAAGGGATAGAGAGAGGGAAAGAGGGAGATAGACAGACGGACAGACAGACTGATGAATGGACAAACATGCAGACAGATAGACAGGAAGGTAGGCAGACAGAGAGACAGGTACATAGGTTGGCAGGCAAGCAGATAAATAAATAAATAGTCACATGCTAAGAGACATACAGACAGACATATACACTGAGAGGTAAGCACAGAAAGAGAGAGAGGGGGAGAGGGTTGCAGAGAGAGATGAAGAGATAGCAAAAAATGTAGGCATATAGACCAGTAGATAGACATGCGGACAAGGAGACAGACAAATAGAGAGACGGATGGAGAAGTTGTTAGGCAAACAGGTAGGCTGAGTGTCAGTCAGGCAGAGAAGCGGATATATGGAGGACAGCAAGACTGAGCTGATTAGACATGAGGGACTGGTCATGTGTGATGTAGGCAAGACATGAGATATGTAGAGAGTGAGGGGAGGGGAGGAGAGAGAGAGAGAGAGAGAGAGAGAGAGAAGTAAATGTATATAGATACACAAACAAATAAATATATATATATATATATATGTGTGGAGGCGTGTGGCTTAGTGGTTAGGGTGTCAGAAACAATGATCGTAAGATTGTGGTTTCGATTCCTGGACCGGGCGACGCGTAGTGTTCTTGAGCAAAACACTTCATTTCAAGTTGCTCCAGTCCACTCAGCTGGCAAAAATGAGTAACGCTGCGATGGACTGGCGTCCCGTCCAGCTGGGGAACACATACGCCATTGAAACCGGGAAACCGGGCCCATGACCCTGGCTAGGCTTTAAAAGGGCGCATTTATTTTATTTTATATATAGAGATAGACAGATAGATAGATAGATAGATAGATAGATAGATAGATAGATAGATAGATAGATAGATAGGCAGATAGATAGATAGATAGAGAGAGAGAGAGAGAGAGAATATGAAACAGACAGAGAAATGGATGGATAGATAGATGGTTAGATAGATAGATAAATAGATAGATAGATAGATAGAGAGAGAGAGAGAGAGAGAGAGAGAGAGAGAGAAAAGAAAAAGAAGTCACAAGCCAGACAGCTTGATGAGGATAAAGTAATATAGCAGAAAAAGGGAGAGGGGACAGAGGAAGGGAGAGAGAATAGAGGGTAAGAGAATGAAGGTGTAATAGGGAGCAAGCTGAGAAACCCCTAAAGTAAAAAAGAATAAGAATACACACACGTGTGTGTGTATATATGTGCATATTTGTGTATATATATTTATATATATATATATACCAGTATATCAGCTGAGAACACTTCTGGTTGTATTGCTATGAATGCAACCAGTTTTCAGAAGCACAATTTATGTCTGTGTGTCTCACATCATATGCATGCATATGTGTGTGTGTGTGTGTATATATATATATATATATATATATATATATATATGCACACACACACACACATACACGCACGCACGCATATGTATATAGTATTTCGAAATATAGCTGCAGCCAACAGGCTGGAACAAATAAAATGGTGTATTGATTGTCTTTGAATGGTTTTTTGATTCGGTTAGTCTCCAGATTATATTAAGTTAGATGGCTCGAAAGCTTGTTTGTGGAGCACTCTAGCAGATTCCGGCTTCAAGACATATCCTGGTGTATTTTAAGAAATAATTTATGTGTGTATGTGTATGTATATATATGTATATATCTATATATATCTCTATCTCTATATCTATCTATCTATATATATATATATATATATATATATACACACATATATATAGATATATGTGTGTGTGTATACACACACACATACATATATACACACATATATATACATACATATATATATACACACATATACAAATATATGTATATATATACATGCATACACACATAACATACATTCATACATATATATATATATATGTATGTAAGCATGTATGTGTATATATAAATATCTATAAGTGTGTATGTATGCATGTGTGTGTATATAATCATCATCATCATCATCATCTTTTAACTTCTGTCCAACATACTGGTATGGGATGGATCACGTGGAAGATGGATACTAAAAGACGATGATGGTGATTATGTATATATGAATTATATATGTACGTATGTATGTATGTATGTATGTATGTATGTATGTATGTATGTATGTGTGTGATGAAATGAGGTTTGGAGAAAATATCCCCAAAACTAAAGTAACGTGGGACACAGCTTCTTGATCAACCAATGGAACAGGATGTGACAACAGATTGGAAACGTGACATCATTGTTAAGACTAGCCAATGAGGTGCCAGATAATAGGTGGAGCATCTGACTTTTTTGCACGTGAAGTGTATCATTCATTGATGTTCTAATGACTGTTCATTGATATTTGATGTGTGTCTTTACATAACATATAATCTACACGCAGATACACACACACACATCTATACATCCATACACACACATAAATAAGTAACTAAACAGATTGGAAAGCCCACCAGGCAGCTAGTCAGCTGATGAGCACAAACATTATACACTCCTGTACTATGTGTATATATGTATATATATATATATATATATATATATATATATATATATAACTTTGAACCATGTAGTTTGCTTCTCAACCACATGGTTCTCAGTTCAATCCCACTGCATGATGGAACCTTGGGCAAATGTCTTCTTCTGCAGCCCCAGACCAAACAAGGCATTGTCAGTGGATCTGGTCGACAGAAACTGAAAGAAGACCATTAAAAAAATGGCCATTGGAAAGGTGATACTCCAGCATGGCCACAGCCTTTGAGCTGAAATGTATAAAACAATAAAAGTATGTATGTATATATATATATATATATATACAGGGTGCGTAAGGTATTTGAGAATATAAGGTATTTGAAGACATGCCTTTTTGGGGTCATTGCTGCATTTTTTGCTTACTCTGTATAATGTTTGTTTCAGAAAATAATAACGGCAGACCCTCAGCTTACTCAAGAAATGAAGAGGCATGATGTTATTGTGGTTATAATGGCTGAGCATAACGGTTTAGAAATATCTCAATTTTTAATAGTTGCCAGATCTTTCATCTACAAAGTTTGTAAGGAGCTAGAGACTTAAGATGGAAACATATCACCAGTATCAAAGCATAAAAAGCATTCTAAACATTCTGAAATCATCAGAACACCTGAATTTATCTAGAAAGTTCAACAGACCATTGATTACAATCCCAGAAAGTCCATGAGGTCAATTGCAACAGATCTCCATGTGTCAGAGGAACATTCAGAAATGTTGTCCACATAGACATCAGATATAAGTCTTATATGATGAGGAAAGGTCAATTTGTCAGTAAAAGCAAAAGAAAATCATTACATCAGATCTAAAAGGTTCTTAAACAAACTGAAAAATCCAGCAGAAGAAGATTTGATTTGGTTTTTCTCAAACGAGAAAAACTTCGACCAAGATCAAAAAGTTAACAGAAGAAATGACAGATTAATGCAGACCCTTCTGAAGTTCCAAGTGTTATGCATACAAAATTTCCTGCAACTGTCATGGTTTTAGTGGTTGTCAGCAATGAAGGAGATGTGATGCCTCCTTACTTCTTTCCACAAGGTCTTAGAGTTAACTCTACTGCTTATATTGAGGTCCTGGAAACAACTGTTAAGCTGTGGATAGACAGTGTGTGCAATGGAAGGCCATATGTGTTTCAGTAAGACTCTGCACTATCGCACATGACTCTGGTAACACAGGAATGGATGGCTGAAAATTTTCATGATCACATAACCCCTAACATTTGGTCTCCTAATTCCCCAGATCTCAATCCATTGGACTATTTACATGTGGAGCATTGTTGAAAGAGAGGTCAATGAACATGCCCAAAACACCAAAGATTCTTTGAAAGCTGCCATAGTCAGAGTAATGTCCAAAATGAACCAGGACCACATGATTCGAGCATGGAGATGACTTAGAACTCATAAGAAGCAGGTGTTGAAGCTGAAGGTGGCTTTTTTTTACTTAATTTTGTAGAGCGGTTGGGTTCATTTTTAGTATTCTTGTTTGTGAGAGCAGTTGAGTTTATTTCAGACATTCTCATATTAAAAATCATCTCCAGTTAATCATTGAGAGGACATTGGTGTTGCCTTGGCAGAGGTTTGTGCTCTCTAAGTGTTCTTGTTATTATTAATATTATTATAAAAGAAATCATCATCATCATTCTTCTTCTTCTTCTTCTTCTTCTTCTTCTTCTTCTTATTATTATTATTATTAAGCAGTGAGCTGGCAGAATCATTAGCATGCCTGGTGAAATGCTTAATGGTATTTCTCCCATTGGTACATTCTGAGTTCAAATTCCCCACCGAGGTCAACTCTTCTTTTCATCCTTTCGCGGGGGGGGGGGGGGGTAAAATAAATATCGGTAAATTTTCAGATTAACACCCGCACGATTTTCACTAGGGTGTTAGGGTGGGAATTCCGTCCCTAACCCTAACAGCCTAGTGAAAATCGTGCGGGTGTTAATCTGAAAATTTACCTAAATATCTGGGTCGATGTAATCGATTAGTCGTCTGCTCCCGCAAAATGGCTGCCCTTGTGGCAAAATTTGAAACCGTCGTCGTTGTTGTTAATAATAATAAAATGGCAGGCTGGCAGAATCGATCGTTCATTGGACTGAATGCTCTGCAGTATTTCTTCCAGCTGTTTATGTTCAGAGTTCAACCGGCGCCGGGGTCGACTCCGTTTCTTATTCCTTCGAGGTCAACGAAATAAAGTATCAGTCAAGTACTAGGGTCGATGAGATCGAATAACTTCTTCCCATTAAAATAGTTGACCTTGGGCCAAGATTTGAAGGAAAGGCGGCAAGATGGCAGAATCGTTAGTGCATCGTTCTGAGTTCAAATTCCGCCGAGGTCGACTTTGCCTTTCATCCTTTCGGGGTCGATAAATTAAGTACCAGTTACGCACTGGGGTCGATGTAATCAACTTAATCCCTTTGTCGGTCCTTGTTTGTCCCCTCTATGTTTAGCCCCTTGTGGGCAATACAAAAATAAGAGTCGTTAGTGCGTCGGATAAAATGTATATCGACATTTTTTTTTTCCAGCTCTGTACCTTCTGGTTTCAAAATCCGCCGAAATCGATTTTTGCCTTTCATCTTCTCACGGTTGTTGAAATAAGGGCCAATCGAGCACTGGGGTCAATGTAATCAACGAGACCCGTCCTCACAAATTTCAGGCCTTGTGCCTTTAGCAGAAAGAGGTATGGGAAAAACAGTGAGCTGGAGGAATAGGTAGCGTTTGCGCCAGCACTTTAATGTTCAGAGTTCGAATCTTACTGAGGTCATTTTTGCTTGTCACTCCTCTGGGGTTGATAAAATATAATGCTGGTTAAGTCTTGGTGTCACAAGTATCGAATAAACCACCCCATTTGCGTCTAAATTAGAAACAATTTTTATTAATAATTTTATTTTAATGACGATTTCCATATTGTTGAACTTCACATTGCAAGGGAAGCAACTCTTCTTACTTTAAACTTCTGCTTCTCTCCGTTGAATGACTGTCTTTGGCACTACGAGATTTACAGATTGGTTTCCGATTTAGACACAAGGCCGGCATAAAGAGGAAAAGGTGCACAGGCATGTCAGAAATATCGGTGAATTTCAGGAGGCATGGGACTTTTGAAGGATGTAAGTGGCTTGGCAGTTAACAACTGATGCAACTAGTTTATTCCATGCTTCAACAAATCTGAGCTTGGAAAACTGCTGTGCTGTTTTTGTTATATGTGTGCGAGGCTTTTCTATAAACGTATCCATGGGTGGTGATGTTGAAATTCAAGAAGGCAGCTGTTGTGGGCATCTGTCAAATCAGCTGAAATTAGATGTTGAAATTATAGTTTGTCGATGTCCAGAGAAGCAAGAAGGTTCGAGATACCATGACTGACAGAGTATTCGTGTGATTCCATGTCCCTGGACAGTTTCCAGTAGATCGATTCTGAGGACACACACACAGTTCATTTATTTGTAGTTTGTGATGTTATCCCAATGCAAGCCCATTTTTATCTCTGGGAAGAGGTGGTCCATATTAGTATGACCTCTACCCTTTGACCAGTCCAGCTTAGGTGACCTCATAAGGATCTTGCTCACTGAAGACGCATGAGTCACCACCAGGGGCATATATTCCAGGTGTGCACTGCACACCTATTCATTATTTTCAAAATTAACTGAAACAAAGGTGGTATATGTCAATAGAAACGTCGTACTTAAAGGGCTGATGCTTTTCATGTCAGTCCAGTCCTTACTTTAATCCAGAGATGCAAATTGCCTGTTTTAAAGTTGATTTAGATCAGGGGTTCTCAACCATTTTTCATATATGTACCCCTTTGATTACTATTTTATTCTGGTGACCCACCCACCCACCATAACCATTCAATGTTTAAAAACTAATTTTAAAGAAACTTCTTTCAAAATTCTTATTTTGTTTTCCACAAAATGTGTAGGTTGAATTATGTATAATCCTTTCTACTCTAGGCACAAGGCCTGAAAGTTGGGGGAGGGGGAGGGGCAGTCGATTAGATCGACCTCCGTACACAACTGGTACTTAATTTATCAACCCCCGAAAGAAAGGCAAAGTTGACCTCAGCAGAATTTGAACTCAGAATGTAGCAACAAGCAAAGCATTTTACCCGATGTGCTAATGATTCTGCCAGCTCGCTGCCTTATGTTGAACTCTGTATAATGTTAGAGAAAGAACCCTAGATCTTGCACATACCAATATATATAAAGCAAAATTTTTTCAGGGGCCCTTAAAATACTACTGTGGATCCCCCTATTTACTATTTTATAGTGCAGAGCCCCCAAAAATCATATACAGATGCTCGGGGGCTATGTAGATCCCCAGTTGAGAACCAGTGATTTGGATTAGATTTTCTTGTTATTAGTTTATATTTCTAAACACTAGCATAATAATGACAATGTCATTTTAATGAATTTGTTATTTTCACAATTAATTGAAACAAAGGTGTGAATGTCCTTGTAAATCATCATCATCATTTAACGTTCGCTTTCCATGCTAGCATGGGTTGGACGATTTGACTGAGGACTGGTGAATCAGATGGCTACACCAGGCTCCAATCTGATTTGGCAGAGTTTCTACAGCTGGATGCCCTTCCTAACGCCAACCACTCCGAGAGTGTAGTGGGTGCTTTTACGTGCCACATGGTGAGAAAAGAGTTACAAAAACATCAATGTTAGTATGAATAAATTATGATGAAAGGAACAATTGAAATCTCAAAAATACAAAAAAATAAATATTAACAAAAAACATATCAAGCCAAGAATTGGGAAATAATTCTTCACATTTATGACAATAATTGTTCAACAAAAGAAAAAGTATTACAAAAATTTCTGGGTCTTTTAGAAAGGAACACGAAAAATGTTACACCTAAAAATGTATTCTGTACAATTATTCTAACTCAAGATCAAATGTAACTTCCAGTCCATTAAACTTTCGTTTTTCTACCTTCAAATAAGGCAGACGTTTATTTATATTCCAAAATAACTTTTTCTGTGGAAGAATATTGAAGATATGAATGGAAGTACACACACGTAGACAACAGCAACCTTCCAACAAAACACTAATATAATTCAAGAACTGGCTTCGGAACTAGTTCCGTCCAAAGCTTTTCTTTTCCAAATACACTGACAATGATATGATGTTTGTTCCATGTACCCCAGCTGTTTTTCTGCATCTGGACACCTGAAATTACACAACAAACAAGCGAATATGCATTCTTATACGTTGCTATGTGCAAATGTTATACTCTTTACAAACTGAGTAAAGACACCACATTATGGTAAAGCATTGTTCTTGCTTGTTAAAGACACATGAATACAGTCTTAAAAGATATTTCCTTATGAACATGGTTCTTTCATCTTTGTGTAGTCCACTTTGCTTAGGGAACAGAACATCCATTTTACCAAGGTCAGTTACAGTAAGGTGTACCTTTAGTAATATCATAGGTAACAAGGGGCAAATCTCAAATGAGAAATACCAACATTTTCATTTGAAGCTTTCAAACTGCCACATCTAAAACGTACATTGTTGATATAAATAAAAAAACTGAGCAAAAAGGTCATTTTGTGAGCGTGAGTGAAGTGTTGAAAGTTAGAATAAAAAATTTGCAAGAAAAATCAATTTGAGATGATAATTCAACTTGGTATATATTTACATATGTAATATATAAATATATGTACATATATCAATACACATTCCTCAATATATTGTGTCTCTGTAAATTCATTCATATTTTCACGTTCATTTTCCTTGCCACCTTCAGCTGATAGAGAAAGGCCTGCTAATTCGTAATTATATACACAATTCATACAAATTGTAGAATATCCACATATATTGTTTTTTATCCTTTCATTCAGACTGTATCAATACCATATTATCTTTCATATTTCTGAATGTATGTGAGTGTGAGCACATGTGTGAGCACATGTGAGTGTGAGCACATGTGAGTGTGAGCACATGTGAGTGTGAGCATATGTGAGTGTGAGCATATGTGAGTGTGAACATATGTGAGTGTGAACATATGTGAGTGTGAGCATATGTGAGTGTAAGCATGTGTGTGTGTGTGTGTGTGTAAGTATAATTAATACTTCATTTGTGTGTAAGTCTAATTAATACTTCATCCGTTTGTACTCGTAGTTGTCATCAGTAGTTTTACGTTTCTCAATGATGCGCTGGATTTTCTGCCACTGCCGGTCAAGCTCAGCCTTCTCATCTTTGGGACCGGTACGACGGGTTTTCCTGCCGTCGGCCATCTTGACACCATATTGGAAAGCAGCTTTCGGCATGGCCTCCTTATTGGCCATATACTCGCTGTACTCTTCTTGCGAGTCGAAATCCCAACGCCCTATGGGACCCTTTTTGTTGCCGTGATCCATTTTCGTATAATCCACTTCGTCATCGGAATCATCGATGGCATCGGCAGATTCCATCATACCCGGGTAACACTCTGCATAGCTGTCGATTTCCATTTTGGCCTTTAACTTCCGCAGTCTTTCCTCTTCCTTCTTGGAAGCTGCTTTTTCCTTCTCTTCTTCTATTTCAGCAAATGACTTGAAACATTCGTTGATAGATTTTACCAAATCCTTTGTGGAGTTTGGCATCCTGTCTTTGTCTTCATCCTCGTCAGCAGGTTTCTCAAAGTAAGTCTTCTTCGAGCTCCTCTCGCGATCATAATCCCTGTCGCTTCGGTCTCTGTCCCTGCGGTCCATACCACCTGAACTACTTCGGTCTTTATCTCGGCTGTAGTAGCTTCCATCGTGATCCCGATGGTCTAAATCTCTGTCTCGATCACCACGATCTCGGTCACCTCTGTCCCTGTCTCCTCGGTCCCTGTCACTCCGATCCCTATCGCGATCACTTCGATCTCTGTCTTTACGATCGCGTTTGTCTTTGCTCTTGGAAAACTGTCCAGACATCACAGATGGATTGTACTCACCAAGATCACCATAAATACTTTCGTCGTGACCAGGTAACAGCATCTTATCCCCTGCACTTCCAGAGCCTCCATTTCCACCACCTACATTATTCCCTGGACGAGCATCGTCTTTCATCTTGTTTTTCTCTTTCTTCTTCAGCTTTTTGTTCTCACGGCGTCCCTGTCGCAAGTAGGACAGAATCTGTGTCAGCTTATTAATGACAATATCATTGGTGGTCAATGTCGTGTCAGATTCGGGCACTGGACAGTCAACCTTGCTGCGGATAAGTGTTGTTGGAACATCAGAGTCAGCAAATTCATCCTCTAAATCCACCACGTAGGCCATACGACTAGGCAGAAACAATTCGTTGCGCTCGGGGTACTTCGATTTGAAGATGATGCGGTAAATATTCCTCCCCATCTTGGTTTTGAATAGAATTTGATCCTCTGGGTCCTCTTCTTTCTCTTTCTTCTGCGTCAAGGCCTTCTCGAGCTCTTCTTCCTCCTCGCGTTCTTTGCTGGTGATTTCGGCACGGACTTTCTCTAAAAGGGCATAATCCAGCCCCTTCACAAGATGGGTATGTTCCATGTCACCTCCGAGGTATTTGGACTCTTGGATAATCTGTTTACGCCGTTCGGCGTAGTTTTCGCCGGATTTAGCATCTGGGGCCACAGCACGGTAATCAGCCGTGGTGCTAATTATTTCGGTCTCGGCGTAATCCCTGTTTAACCCATCTCTTCTCTCTTTCGCCCGATCCCTGTACTTCTGGGCGAGTTCTTTCTGTCGGTCCTCCTCCAGACGTTTCAATCGGGCGTAGTAACTTTTTTTCTTCCGTCTCCTGGTAGCCGGGTCGTCGTCGTCCTGATCTCCCAACTCGTGCGCATCTTCGTAACCGGACAGATTCCCACCATCATCCCCAGCACCAGCACCGGTCGCAGAACTCCCTAGTTCACTGACTCCGGAACCTAAACCACCGTGTGTTCCACTGGCAGATCCCAAACCGGACGAGCCTGCAGCCCCACCGGATAGATCGTGGCTTGCAGAGGACGCAGATCCGGCGTTAGCAGAGGCAGCAGCCGACGCAGAACTCCTTGAAGAGGATAACGATGACAAAGAAACGTGGCCGCTGGACGAAGATCCGGCGGCCACTCGAGGTGTCATCAAAAGTTTACGAAAATCTTCGTTCGTCAACGGATGAGCATCGTCACCTACCTCTGTGTTGTAATCTGCAGGAGGCAACGGATTGGAATACGCTTCCGCATCCTCCTTCGGCATTTTGGTTCAGTTTATAAACCACTATTCGGTACTTCTTGTCTCAAGTGCAGGAATATCTTCCTTCCCAGTGAAATTACAATAAATACACGCAAAATGTACACAAAAGACGGGAGCCACACTACAATGGCCGCCCAATAAACTGTGTAGAGTTATCTCTCTTGCTTTGTAAGAATATCAACATTTGGCTTCCTATTCTTCGCCGCAATGAAATTGTAAATAAACATTCTAGCTGATTATATTTTTTTAGATGCAGCACAGAATTTTGTCAGTGAACAGGTCGCGGTCTCAAAGCCACGAAAATATTTTGACAAATTAAATTTAAATGTTGAAGTGAATCTAACGGTTCTTGTGTGTTATTTTAAATGGCTTATTAAACACCATCTACGCTGCAAATATTTTTTTTTTTAATATTTTAAAATGTAACAAATATTTTTGAATTCATAATTTTAGTGAAAAAAAATTTTACTAACAAACACCACTACTGCTCTTAGATTACTTCTATTTTACTTCGTATTCTATGAAAAAAATTAATTTATACGTAACTATCGCCTTAGCTCTACAATCAATTATAGTACGTCTGTACCAGGGAATTATTGTCCACCTCCAGAATAGTCGTTTAGATCTACAATCAAAGGCATTCCAAACATGACCGTCTATCTTTTTCATTTTTGTTCTCAGACGCAGCATGTCTAGATCCACAGTACCTCATGTGCACTTGCTTATTTTGAGATGGTGTCGTGCAATATGAGGGAGATTTTGGCTGCTATTTCCAGCGACCACATTGCGGCTTTCTCTTCTAAATGATGTTTGGGTGGACGACAATGTTTTTTAGTTTCTGTTCATATCAAAAACAATCATAGATTTTTAGGAGAAAATAGAAAACAAGAATCTAGTTGAGATTCAGCCTTGAGTCAGCGCGACGAAAGACATTCCAACCGTGACCATCAGTCTGTTTCAGGCTTAGTATATCTAGGACTACTTTGAATTGTGTTAGCTTTTTTGAAACCAACCCACCTGAAACCACCCTTGGTTCCATGATACAAACTTAACTTCTTGTTTAAAATGATCTAAGTGAAAACCTTCCATTAAAATTTCAGGTTAAGTTTCAAACATTGTTTAATAATGGTTTCTGGTTTTGGTACAGGACTGCAGTTTTTGAGGGGAGGGGGAAGTCGATTACATCAACCCCCAAAACTTGACTTATTTTATCGACCACAAAAAGGATGAAATGCAATGTTCACCTCAGCAGAATTTGAACTCAGAAAGTAGAGATAAAACGAAATGCTGAAGTAGTTGTATGCTGTCAACTTAATGTGACAGTCCCCTGAAGGGAATTATACTACTGTTGGTTAGACCTAGGAAGCTGCACTGCTTCCTGTTCGGCCTTGACACATTTCCTGTGTCCTGATGTTTACAAGGGGGAGACATAAGGACACTGGAAATGTGTCAAGGCCGACAGGAAGCAGTGCAGCTTCCTAGGTCTAACCAACAGTAGTATTATTCCCTTCAGAGGACTGTCACATTAAGTTGACAGCATACAACTACTTCATCGTATCACTCCTGCATAAATCTCTCTGAGGGATTTAGAAATGTATTATTTCTAAAAAAAAGAAATGCTGTTAAGGTGCAAGTATGACTGTGTGGTAAAGAAGCTTGCTTCCCAACCACATGGTTCTGGGTTCAGACCCACCACCTGGCACCTTAGGCAAGTGTCTTCTACTATAGCCTCGAGCTGACCAAGGCTTTGTGAGTGGATTTGGAAACTGAAAGAAGCCTGTCATATATACATATATGTATATATCTATGTGTGTGTGTCTGTTTGTCCCCCCATCACTGCTTGACAACTCCTTTCAAAATTCCTATTTCGTTTTCCACACATTAACTTATGTAGGTTGAATTATGTAAAATGTTAGAGAAAGAAACCCAGCTGTTTTTTACAATACATACCAACACATACATCTATTTTATTCTGATAGACCCCCATAGCCATTCAATGTTTTAAAACTAGTTTTATAGAAATTCCTTTCAAAATTCCTATTTTGTTTTCTACACATCAACTTGTGTAGGTTGAATTATGTAAAATGTTAAAGAAAGAAACTTGGCTGTTTCTTACAATATATACCAATACATACATCTAAAGCAAAACTTTTTCTGAGGCCCTTAAAATATTATTGTAGATCCCCAATGTACTATTTTGTTGTGCGAACATCCCCACCACTGATCTAGAGCATTGGACTGGCAGAATTAGTGTTTGATACATAAGAAAATTTTTATATTTATCAAATCTATTGTATCTACTGAATACAAAAATGTTTCGTCATACTTATAGATATGGGTCCATTTATTCGTTTATTCACAACCCCTCTGGCTATAACTGTTCGGTTGTTAAGCATATGTTGTTGTTGGCACTCCGTCGCTTACGACGTCGAGGGTTCCAGTTGATCCGATCAACGGAACAGCCTGCTCGTGAAATTAACGTGCAAGTGGCTGAGCACTCCACAGACACGTGTACCCTTAACGTAGTTCTCGGGGATATTCAGCGTGACGCAGTGTGACAAGGCTGACCCTTTGAATTACAGGCACAACAGAAACAGGAAGTAAGAGTGAGAGAAAGTTGTGGTGGAAGAGTACAGCAGGGTTCGCCACCACCCCCTGTCAGAGCCTCGTGGAGCTTTAGGTGTTTTCGCTCAATAAACACTCACAACGCCCGGTCTGGGAATCGAAACCGCGATCCTATTACCGCGAGTCAGCTGTCCTAACCACTGGGCCATTGCACCTCCACTGTTAAGCCTTTACTTGCTTACTCTTTGACAAGGAGCCTTCACCTACGGAACATTGACAGATGAACGTATCTGACGAATTATCCAAAAAAACAATTAAGTCCTTCGTTTCACTCTTCGTCTCAAGTCACTGTCAAGATGTTCGTAGACCCAGTTTTACCATGGGGCTGAGTCTTTATGTTTTACTTGATAAATCACAAATATGAGTTGGTGGATATTTTTGACGATGGAAACAAGCTCTCGGTGAACACCGCCAAAATGCTCCGACAAAGGGAGTGAGGGGAAAAAAAGCATCCTAATGTTTATTAATTTTATTTCAAAAGCTTTAAACAGAACTTTTCGGTGTGGAAACTACCGACTCCCCACTCGCCATTCCGGTTGAAATCCACAAACACACTCTGATCTTTATATCAATGTTTACGTAGATAAATACACCAGTGCCTATTTTTGTTTTTGTTTGGTTGTTTAAATAATGAGATTTGGTGGAGATTCTTGGATTCTAACCCTAACCCTAACCAAAGACAATAATGGCAAGTTTCCCTCGGTGACACACTCGGTTCGCTATTGGTTTCCTATTTGAATTGCTATAGTCACATTTTACTTTGTGTCTCGTCTCCGGGTATGTTTTCTTCTTCATGGTCTTGTGTGCATGTATGCAGACACGCGAACATACAAAAAAAAAAACACCAATAAATTCATACGAATATTACTTACACACACACACGCATAAAACCAAATCCATGCCTAACATGTACAACCACACTCATCCTACATACACGGACACGCGTTTCTCATTTATTGATTAGTCTTATAAAGTAGGAAGGGCAGAGCCGTTGGGTCCCCCGGGGCCCTCCTGGACTTGTGGTTGGTTGAGGTTGTGACGGTTTAATGCCAAGTTGGAAATTGTAGGTTAGTAGTTTGTAGGAAGACGAGGACAGAGGCGGGTTCCATCAAAGAAGCAGATGTATGAAGGAATGACTTGGTAAGTCTTTTAGTACGGATTATATTAAGTCAGATTTAGAGCCTGTCCGCCATGTTGGATTTATGGTCAAAAAAAGGGGGGGAGGGAATAATGAGGGTATTTTAAAAGATTATTATTAAAGAAATTCCGGCTATTCTTTAGAAAATATAAATCCAAGATGATACTACAATTATAGTTTCTAAAATAGTTCTTTGTTAACGCAAGCATTTTAAAAATAATTTCCGTAATTAGCGTGGCGAAATAATGTCATTTTAGTGTGTGAGAACCCTTCGGGGGCAATTTAGTACTTTTGTTTCTCTTAATTTGCATCTGCTTGCTCCAACCCTTGGTTTTGTTTTAATTCATAACTGCTTTGCATGGCCGCAAAAACGAACGAGGTGAAAGGGAAAAAAAATTCTCTCTAAAACTAAAATAAATTTTTGAAAACGAACTTATTAATTATGTTGGAGTATGTGTCCTGAAAACATATTTCTAGCTTTTCGGGTAGTGTACATTGGTAAAAGAAAGACGAAACCTGTGACAAGACTGTCGTTTGACCAGCAAGAAATAACACCCCAAATCTCCTTCGTGATGCATCTCATCACCTTAAAAAAACTGAACACATTTGTTATTATGATCGGGATGGTTACGGTTGGACTGTCTTTGATCCAGCTATATCTCCTTGATCCGGGGTTAACCAACAATTGATAGATTATAATCGAATTCTTGTTATTCTCATTATCAATGAAAGTTGTTTCTGCTGATTGAGAATTTGCGAAATTGACACATTTATTAGAAGACGGAGACTTCTCAGCAGTGTCTGGCGAATCTGGACTGGCGCCCACAGTCTCGTCTCCAAACACTAGCTGTAGGATTCCATCTATCAAATTCCTGGTAATAATATTTGTTCGCTTCTCCAAGATTTTCTTTAATTATAATTAAAGACCTGTATTGTAAGAAATTATGTTTTCCTTCAGATCATGGGGGAATATAGAAGGAATAATTCTGAGAGATGCCAGACAGCCTCTGCCAAATGTAAATTGGAGAAGACGAAATTAAAATCTATGATATATTATTCACAACGACAGATCCTCTACGCGGTCACACAACCTGCTAAAAATAGCAGCTAAATCAGCCTAACACTACATCCTGCTGTCTTAAGATATTACAGGATACAGTGGACAATATATTCCTGCAACACAACCCCACCAAAACGGAGTGGTCATGGCTAGCATGCCTTTATTGTAGATTTGTTTGATCGTAGCTGACCTACTGCCAATAAAGAATCTGACACGTCAGTTCTTACACATTTAAAATAAAATTTTGAAAATGTATCTTCCACGTATTTGAAATACGAGAGGAAGGGGCAGTTTCTATGTGGTCCTTCGGCCTGTTAGAAATAACAGCCAAGTTCATCTCAAATCACGCCGCCCAATTGTTTTAAAATAAAAGAACATAATTTCGCTAATGTAGTATTAGTTTGCATTATATCTGGAAACAAGCCTGGAAAGTCACGATTGGAATAATTCTCATCACATTACTGCTAAATGAAGGTTGACCTAGGGTTAAACAAATGTCAATGTAATTTATGCAAGCCACTCGACGTAGCAAATGTCAGAGAGAATAAGCCGGCACAATTACAGTTTAGTGCCTCACCGATTTTCTTTCGTCATAGTTTTCTGAAAAATGCGTATTTTTTAATGAAACTTTTCACAGATGCATTTTCGAGGATGTAGATTACGATTATTTGAGTTATAATTTTTAAAAGTTTTGAAAGCGTTTCGGATCATTCTATTTTCCTCCTTCCCAACTTAGCTTCCTCAAAACTCTTTCTAAAATACATGTTTTTAAATTACATTTTGCAAAAATACGTTTTCGAAAATGCAGATTACGTAATGTTAGTATTTCAAACATATAAACCTGAAAAGTAAAAATAAAATTTGGTTAAATTTATGGTAACTGATAGGAAGAAAGTCGTGGAGGAGGAAAACTATATGCATTTTCCTAAAAGTTATGAGAAAACAAAGTCGGGATGCGTGAAATATTCATCCCCTCCTCGATTCTTTGGACATTAAATTTCAATGAAAAAAATATTTTGGACAAAAATGTATTTTCACTGCAAATTCCGATATAATTATAATCTACACCATTTGATATATATTTGTAGAAACTTTAGTTAAAAATAAAAAGGCAAAAAAACATTCAGAAAGTTATGTACATACAAAGGTCTACGGGGTGGCACGTTTCTGAAACAAGATAAATCGAAAAGCACTCAACACATGTAGAATTTTATTCGTGCGGATGTGTGTATCATTTGGTATTCCTTGCTAAATTGTGAAAGCGCGTGGTTTAGTGGTTAGGGTATTCAGCTGGCAATCTTAAGGTCGTGAGTTCGATTCCCGGCGCTGCGTGGTGTTCTTGAGCAAGATACTTTATTTCACGTTGTTCCACTCCATTCAGCTGACAAAAATGAGTAGTACCTGTATTTCAAAGGACCAACCTTGTCACATTCTGTGCCAAGCTGAATCTCCCTGAAAACTACGTTAAGAGATACACGTGTTTATGGAGCCCTCAGCCACTTGCACGTTAATTTCACGAGCAGGCTATTCAGTTGATCGGGTCAACTGGAACCCTCGTCGTCGTAACCGACGGAGTACCTAGCTAAATGAATGAAGTCAAAGGCCGTCATTAATATGTTTCAGTTCAAAGTACCAGTCAGATATTTAGGTCGATTTAACGGCCTACAGCATTATTGCTGACCCCAGGATCTGCAAACTCCAGTAGATCCACAAATAAAGTTCTTAATTCTCTGATCATTTAGTGTTGGTAACGATTACATCATCGAAGTCGTTTTAGCCGTCTAAGAAAGAACACCAAAATCTGCTACATTCACCGTTGGCATGTCTGTGACCTGTTCACTGTCACAGTCTCATTTTATGTAATAAAATCGTGTCAGTGACCAGGCTGCCGAAGTGCGACGAAACTTTTTAGCACTTCATAGTAGATAGCACTGTTTAAGAATAAACGAAATGGCTACAGTAGTTTTTTTTTTTTGCGTTAGTGTTTCAAAGAGTTAAAAAAATCATTCTTCCACGATGTAATTGTTTCAGTTTGAATACACGGTTCTAAGATATGTTGCAAGCATTTAAAAAAAAAATTATATTAACAGTAACTTGACTATTATTTTTAATGCGGATGACGTCTCTGAGTAATTAATCTCCACGATTTACCATTCAATAACGTTTGTATTTTCTGATTGAGCTGGCCTGTGATCAAAAGACATTTCAGCTCTGATGATTTCATTTTAAAGGTATGTTGAGGGCTATATTATATACTGTGTCCTTTCCCTTAACCCTTTGCCTGTCCGATGTATACATGTGATTGTTGTTGGCACTCCGTCGCTTACGACGTCGAGGGTTCCAGTTGATCCAATCAACGGAACAGCTTGCTCGTGAAATTAACGTGCAAGTGGCTGAGCACTCCACAGACACGTGTACCCTTAACGTAGTTCTCGGGGAGATTCAGCGTGACACAGAGTGTGACAAGGCTGACCCTTTGAATTACAGGCACAACAGAAACAGGAAGTAAGAGTGAGAGAAAGTTGTGGTGGAAGAGTATAGCAGGGTTCGCCACCAACCCCTGCCGGAGCCTCGTGGAGCTTTTAGGTGTTTTCGCTCAATAAACACTCACAACGCCCGGTCTGGGAATCGAAACCGCGAGTCTGCTACCCTAACCACTGGGCCATTGCGCTTCCATACATGTGATACACAGGGCATATTTCTTAAGGTCGCTTCAAATACGATACACATTCCAAACTTTTCAACCGCCTGAGTAACTTGGGACTTATGAAAGGAAGGCTTTATATTACTCAGAATGTATGAAAGAAGGGCTAACCAAAACTCTGAAAACAAGCAGAGACGTTTAGGACAAACTGATGAAAATTCTTTGGGCAGAAAACGGGTTAAGACAACGATGTTATTTGAGGGAGATTTCGATACTGTTTCTAGCAGGTCCAGAGACCACGTTAAAACGTTTTTACGTGAATTATAATCCAGGGATCTTTTTTAAAACGGGGGCCACATTTTTCATTAACGAAACACTTTGAAACTTGGAACACTGGTAGAATGTGTCATATAAAACATCTTTTTCTCTTTTGTCAGTGATTGGTTGAAATTATCGAAAATAAGACAATTTTTTACATGAAATAAATTCGAATACAAAAATATTTTTCTATTCTATAACACAAAATAGATAAGTATACGAAGTTTGAAAGTCTTTCGGTACCAAAAACACTACGTAAAACATTAATGAAAAATGTGGCCCCCCGTTTTAAAAAAGATCCTACGAATGTATATATTTATGCTAAATAAACTCTGTATTTATATCTATTAAGGGCGCATGGTCCTCAAAACCAACGCTGTATTCTCCAATATAGGATCTGAGTATTTTAAAATTTTTAAGCAGGTAGTATAAGCTGTGGGCAATCGTAGATCACGTTGCAGTTTCCAGTCACAGAATTAAATGCCATCACTCACAATATATTTGGCAAAGAATGCAACATAACCACGTTCTTTTTGCTTTATTCCTAGAATATAAAGGTGCTTCTATTTGATCAGCGCTAAAACAAATCCATGACAGATTTTTAGGAAAAACTGCCGTCTTGTAGATATGCACGGGTTGCCTCCCTTTAATAATTTTTTTTTTCCTTTTTTTTTTGTCCACAGAAATAATAGCGTTAGGTTTTTAACAACGTGTAGCTGTTCTCTCGTTTGTTCAGTTACAATGATGTTAGATCCTGGCGAGACCAATTTCACGACTCGGTCCCGAGTATCGGTCGAAGCCAATTCAATAATTATGGCTCTAGTTTTCCTTGAGAAAGACACAAATGCCATGAAATCCCATTCTCCTCACCTATTTTCAATGATATGACCTGCTTAAGGAACGAACCAGTTATTTTATTAACAAGCTGTATTTTGGAAGTAAACTTTAGCTTTTCCATGCTTGCATAGCTCAAATGGTAATATTTCCTCACGGCCGGCCATGTTTTCCACAGAAGACTGAAAATGAACATCACCTTTATGACTATGCTACTTATTTGAAACCACCATGTAATGTTAAATCAAAGATACACACATACATGTATGCACTCATACACACACACACATATATAAAGATATGATGGACTTCTTTCAGTTTATCACATTCACTCACAAGGCTTTGGTTGATTAGGGCTTAGAGTATAAAAGACACTTGCCCAAGGTGCTATACAGTGGGCCTGAACCTGGAACCACATAATTGTTGAGCAAGCTTCTCAACCACACATCCATACCTACACCTATCACTTTAGCATATATTATATTTCCTAACTCTTGCAGACACAGAACTTATCTTCCGCTCTAATAATATATTTCACATCTTGACACAGCATTCTAACAAGTTTAGAGTCACCAACACACTCCAAACTAGGGCCGACAGTCATTCTGTCTCCTTGCTGTGCTTTTTCTACCCCTACTATAGTCCTCTGTCCTTCACTGCAAGTTAGCCTCATGCTACCTCATGCTACCAGGGTCACCAAATCCCTGCTCCTCTTCCTAACCGTTATCTTACTCTCTTTTATTTTCTGAATATCAGTTCTGTAATGCTTCCTCCCTGTCTATGACTTTTCTTAGTTTGTCTGGTGCCACTTTAGCATACAATCATTGACCCTTTATATTACTCAGAATGCATGAAAGAAGGGCTATCTAAAAGTGTGAAAACAAGCAGGGATGCTTAGGACAAACTCCAAGGCAGTGCCCCAGCTTGGCCACTGTCCACTGACTGAAACAAAAAAAAAATAATAAAAGATTAAAAAAATGAACACAAAATAAACCATAATATCCCATCTCCTAACCCCAACAATAAATCTGATATTTGATACCCTTATTTAAAAATGAAACAACTTAAAAAACCAAAGAAAATTGTTTTTTTTTAATTGTAAAGGTTTTGGTATTTAATTTCATGTTTCAAAAAGAAGTTAATAAAAATCAAATTTATGAGAGCTTTATTTTTTTTATTTTTCTAATTTTTTTTTTATTTTTCTGTCTGAAGCTTAGGCAATGTTCACCCTCTCAGCTTAGTCATCAGCCATATCTGTCACTACGTGTAGCGGCAACATTTCGGTAACATTATATGTCTCAGAGCTTTTGTATCTGGAGCAATGGTTATTATGTAGTCGGATGCCATTCAAAATACCGAGGAGTTAAAAAAATAACTTACCACTCCTTCTTTCCTTTATTTATTTCCTCTAGGGGCTTTGAAATGACCTCAGATGTATAGAGAAGAAATATTTGGGATTTTTTTTCTTTCAGTAAGACTGTTGTAAATTAGGGCCCATTTATCCCCTTCAAATCCCTGTTGTGGATTATCCATTTATTCTCTTAACCCTTTTGACAATAACCCACCTGAGACCTTCCCTAGTTCTGTGGTACAAATTCCCTGTTTTAACCCTTTAGATTTTTCTGTCAAATGTTCTGCTTATTTATTCACATTGTTTTGAATTAATCATGCATCATCTCGTATATCTTTGAGATTCTGATGGTGTGATTGTTAATTTTTCAAATGACATTGTAAGGTAGGTGTAAGAGGCCTAATCTGGCAGGTTTGAACCCAAGTGGAATATTTGGTGTTAGAGGCCTAATCTGGCAGGTTTGAGCAGAACCCAGGTAGAATAATAGGGCCATAGATGTTAGCACGTTAATAGTAAGCATTTCATTCAGTGTGCTAATGACTCTGCCAGTTTGCTGCCTGTTTAAAAATACAGTATATATATATATATATCAGAGGGAGATGAAAACCATCCCACTAGCAGCTAGTGAGAACACCAGATGTATTTCTCCTTCATTGCACCTTATCAATAGCATGCATTCACAGCCAAATGCATGCTTACATGAAATTTGTTGCCACTGATGTGTAAGAAAACAGTGAATAAACAATTACTGGTGTTGTGAATAGTCATTATATAATTCATGCAACATGACAGTTTCTGTGACAGATCAACAAATATCTGTTTCTCATTTCAGAAAAGCTCCACCGAAGATCCATACCTCCATACCCCCTGACACAGCTACAGTCTCTCTTCAGAATGTCTTCCACACCAAGTTCCTCCAAAAACCAGCAACAACAACAACTCTAACATCAGCCAGAAAATCATTACATTTGCTGAGCCTAAGAAACATCAACAAATTTCCACCTTTCACTTGTGTTTATTGCAATTAGAATATATTCACTTCCATAAGTGTTTTGTCTTGCTGTTACTTAAAACTCCTCTTGCTAGAGTTTACCGCAGTCATTTCCTTTGAGTTGTGTATCCCCTGCTGATCTTCTTCCCCAGCAGATTAATGCATTCTATGATTATTTACTCACATTCAGTTACTTACTACCCCCAGTCTGTCGTTCATTTATCATAACCAGCTCTTGTTCTCACCTCTTCCAGCTGTTCATTTTTTACTCCTCCAGCTTCTTCCATCTTGAGATATTTGTTACAAGCTATCGACCACTTCTCACTCAAAGTTAGCTGGGAATGGGGGTGAAACCCTTGTAACCTCAAAAATATCACAACATATCCCCCCCACCAAAAAATGTTAGCAATGATGTATATTTTATTGGTTCTTGATGTTCGTAAGTGAGGCCAACTTGAAGAAGCAAGGTTTGAGCTGTGGTTCTTGCAGACATAAATATAATTTCCTGCTGAGCTACCACAGAAATAAGAATAGAAAATTAAAAATAAACGACCAGATTAATCAAGAACATAAAAACAACAAAAGACAATGCATTAAATTTCATTTTCAAATTATCAGTCATTGTCATTATCATCATCAGCACCTCCGTCATCAACATAATCCTTATTTTTCATTGTCATCACAGATCTGTAACTGTGATTTATATTAGTAAAATCTTTCAAAACACTCATTGCCAAACATCAAAACACTCACCCACTCAGTGAGAAGGTGAAGATAAAGAACAGGAAATCTTGATTGCATAAACCAGTGTTGTTGTAGGTGACTGGTCAGTAACAGTCCTTAGATTCTCATAAATATATATATATATATATATATATATATATATATATATATATATACCTCTGACCTTTCTGTCAGTAGTATTTGGAAAATCAGTGTAAACCTTGGATATTACTTTCATGACCGTTGTTGCGATTATGATTCGAATATTGGAGGAATAACACAAGTAAGCAGAACAGGTTCAATATCTTCGCATTCCACTATTGTGGTGTGTTTCCAGAC
Source organism: Octopus bimaculoides (assembly GCF_046866305.1). Taxonomy (NCBI): domain Eukaryota; kingdom Metazoa; phylum Mollusca; class Cephalopoda; order Octopoda; family Octopodidae; genus Octopus; species Octopus bimaculoides. Next base: position 7,530,964 of record NC_142941.1, read on the forward strand.
TATTCCATTGTTTAAGAAATAAATTGTGGCATCATATCAAATAGATATAAAAAAAAAAAAGAAAGAAAATGGTTAAGACCAATTATAACAATCGTTATTAAATCTTGCTCTCTAAAACACACTTCTAAAACTTGCCTGAGTGTAACATCTATTCAAAAATCACACACTAACAGTTTTTGGGGTTTTTTTGACATTTTTAAAATCGGGTTGTAAAAATGTATTTTGTTGAGAAATATGTTGTTGAAAAACGATATAAATGCGAAGTGTGCAACAAGTGTTTTTCTGGCAGTTCAGATCTGCGTATCCATACCAGGACACATACGGGCGAGAAACCCTACCAATGTGATCACTGCAAACAAGCTTTCACAACATCTTGGAACTTAAAAACTCATATTCGGACACACACTGGGGAACGCCCATTCAAGTGTGACCTATGTGGCATTGGTTTCACGACTTCATCTTCACTAAAGATCCACACACGCATTCACACTGGCGTGAAGCCATTCACCTGTTCAATCTGTCAGAAGATGTTTTCTGATCGCTCTCATCTGCAACGTCATTTGCGAATCCACACATCGGAGAAACCTTTTCGTTGTGTCATCTGCGAAAAGAGTTTCTCTACCAGCACACACCTGAAACATCATATTTGGACTCATACAGATCAGAAACCGTTCATGTGTGACATGTGCGACAAATCCTTCCCAGACAATTTCCAATTGAAGCGTCACATTCAGACTCATTCAAACGAAAGACCATATCAGTGTTCGGTCTGTCTGAAATCTTTCTCTACCAGTACCAACCTCCGACGTCACGAGTGGACACACACTACCGAGAGGCCCTACATATGTGATATCTGTGGTAAATCTTTCTCCACTAACTGTAATTTGTTACGCCACACTAAAATACACACTGACCACATTCTGTCGAACATTAACATGAAGCGAGCTACAGCTCCTCCTGGATTAGATGGCAACAAACTAGAAAAGGATAAAAATGAGGTAAAAGAAGAAGAGAAGAAAGAAGAGTACCCCTTTGATTTTAAATCCACCTTTTCTGAACAGAGTACCTCATTTTCCCAAGATATAAATACCCCAATGATTAAAGACACCACTTTATTACAGATGTATTATTCATAGTCGACAGTACCTACATACAGATTTTTGTGTTCCCTATCTTATCATGTTATTTAGTGAAACACTCCATCTATGCCCTCCACCCTACCATAATTGGTATAGAATGGAACATAGAATTAAGCAAATTTCATAAAAGTCATAAATCTCTCTACAACAATGCATTTTTGTTATGTCTCTGTTATTATTATTATTATTATGTGAGACTGAACCTGGAACCATGTGGTTGTGACATTTTTTTTTCAGGTATTTATGTATTTTAGGACATAAGTTCAGATCAACACAGGTAAGTCAGGCTGCCAGGATGAGGGTGTCTGTTGTAAGGCATGAAACATCCAATAATCTCAGGATACAACACTGAAGAGGGGTCCCAGTATGGCATCTGTAGATTTATGTTAAACTAAACTACATATACAAATAATTAGACCAAAGGAAAATATTTTATTTTTTTATTTGTTTCAGTCATTTGACTGCGACCATGCTGGAGCACTGCCCTGAAGAGTTTTAGTTGAACAAATCAACCCCAGGACTTATGTTTTAAACCTAATACTTATTCTATCAGTCTCTTTGGCTGAACCACTAAGTTACAGGGATGTAAACACACCAACACCGGTTGTCAAGCAATGATGAGGGGACAAACACAGACAGAAAGACACACACACACACACATATATATATATATGTACAACAGGCTTCCTTCAGTTTCCATCTACCAAATCTACTCACAAAGCTTCTGGTCAGTCCGAGGCTATAGTAGAAGACACTTGCCCAAGATGCCACGCAGTGGGACTGAACCTGGAACCATGTGGTTGGGAACAAGTTTCTTACCACACAGCTTCGCCTGCACCTATAAATATAAATATTTTTCACATTTTTAAAATACAATTTTATCATTTTCAAAGAGCACTTAGCAACATCTAGCTAAGTGTTCTTTGTGTGTGAACGAACATCTGTGTGTGTGTGTGTGTGTCTGTGAGGAATTGTCTACTTGGGGAAAAAATGATCTAAGTATTTTAGTAATGTCTGAATGCCTAACATTGTATTATAGTGAATTGTATCCAAGTGGCTGATTTTGTAAATTGATAATGCATGTGTGTGTGTGTGTGCGTGTTTATGTGTGCTTGTGTGTGTGTGTGTAGGAACTGGTGTAGTGTGACAGGAAGTTCTCAACAAACCAAGTCCATGACCCAGATACAATTCATGCACACAAACACACAAGTGTATGAATGTGTGTGTGTGTGTGTGTGCATACATATATATGTACACATGCATGTATGAATATATATTTGTGTGTATATGTGTTTGTGTATATATATATATATATATATATATATATTTAGAGAGAGAGAGATACATACATAAATATCTGTGTGTGTATGTGTTTGTATATGTGTATTCATACACATATACAAACACACACAGTGTGTGTGTGTGTGTGTGTGCGCACAGATTTGTAATATATATATATGTTGCTAATGCTCCAGGGAACAGGGATGGATATTGCACATCCCTGAAAATATCTAGGACATTAGACTATATTTTTCAGAGGAAGGAAGAATATGCACCGTGTGTGTGTCTGTGCCTGCCTTTGTGTGTGTGGCTAAGCACCACCCCCACTCTCTCTCCCTCTCTGTTTGTGTGTGTCTGTGTCTGTGTGTGGTAGGAGTGCAAACCTTATCTAATATTACATAAATTTCATTTTATATCCAAATCACTTGTGGCTTCTCCTGGCTGGATTACAAGCTCACACATACACACACACACACACATACATACTCACTTGCATACACACACATCTATCTGTGTGTATGTGTGTGTATATATATATATAGTGAGAGCTGTGCAAGCCATGTACAGAGACGCTGTCAGTAAGGTGAGGGTTGGCAATGAGTACAGTGAAGTATTCCGGGTAGAGGTAGGGGTCCACCAACGTTCTGTCCTCAGCCTCCTCCTATTTATCATAGTCCTCCAGGCTATAACAGAGGAATTCAAGACAGGATGCCCCTGAGAACTCCTCTATGCTGATGACCTTGCACTAATTGTCGAGTCACTATCAGAACTAGAGGAGAAGTTTCAGGTGTGGAAGCAAGGACTAGAATCGAAGGGCGTTAGAGTCAACCTAGCTAAAACCAAAGTCCTAATAAGTAGGAAGGTAGACAAAACACAAACCCCTTCAGGTAGATAGCCCTGCTCGATCTGTAGAAAAAGCATAGGTAGAAACTCCATAAGATGTACTCAGTGTAAGCTATGGACACATAAGAGGTGCAGCAATATCAAAGGAAGGCTAACTAGCAAGATAGTTTTTGTATGTGGCAGATGCTCAGGAGCAATAAACACTGAACATGTGCAGAAAACAACCTTTGCCATACTCCAGGGAGAAAAACTAGAAGTAGTTGATAGCTTCCACTACCTAGGTGACCAAGTTTGTAACGGAGGAGGGTGCACTGAAAGTGTAGCTGCTAGAATAAAAATAGCCTGGGCAAAGTTTAGAGAGCTCTTACCTCTGCTGGTGACAAAGGGCCTCTCACTCAGAGTAAAAGGCAGACTGTATGACGCATGTGTATGAACAGTCATGCTTCATGGCAGTGAAACATGGGCCGTGACTGCTAAAGACATGCGTAGGCTCACAAGGAATGAAGCCAGTATGCTCTGATGGATGTGTAATGTCAGTGTGCATACTAGACAGAGTGTAAGTACCTTGAGAGAAAAGTTGAACCTATGAAGCATCAGTTGTGGTGTGCAAGAGAGACGATTGCGTTGGTATGGTCATGTGGCGAGAATGGATGATGATAGCTGTATGAAAAAGTGCCACACCCTAGCAGTTGAGGGAACCTGTGGAAGAGGTAGGCCCAGGAAGACCTGGGATGAGGTGGTGAGGCAAGACCTTCGAACATTGGGCCTCACCGAGGCGATGACTTCTGACCGAGACCTTTGGAAATATGGTGTGCGTGAGAAGACCCGGCAAGCCAAGTGAGACTTAAATGCAAGGCCTCTGCCAAGGATGTAGCCAGCCCAATTATGCATTCCTTTCCTTCATTGGACACTAAACTCTGCTTGCAAAGACCTGTTGAGGCAAGTGAAATCGAAATCGAACTAAATTCGACGACTGGCACCCATGCCAACGCCGTCTCCTTCATTGGACATGAAACTCGGCTTCCGAAGACCTGTTGGGGTAAGCGAAAGCAAAATCATGATGGCACCTGTGCCCAGCGTCGCCTTTCTGGCACTTGTGCCGGTGGCATGTGTAAGGACTTTCGAGTGAGATCGTTGCCAGTGTTGCTGGACTGGCTCTTGTGCAGGTGGCACATAAAATACACCATTTTGATCGTGGCCGTTGCCAGTACTGCCTGACTAGCCTTCGTGCTGGTGGCACGTAAAAGCACCCACTACACTCTCTGAGTGGTTGGCGTTAGGAAGGGCATCCAGCTGTAGAAACTCTGCCAAATCAGATTGGAGCCTGGTGTAGCCATCTGGTTTCACCAGTCCTCAGTCAGAAAGGTGACGCTGGGCACAGGTGCCATCCCAATTTCGCTTTCGTATATAAATATAATTCTAATTTTCATGTTGAGATTCTTTTAGTTCAGTAATATATCTTTCTAGAGATTTTTTTTTGGGGGGGGTGTCTATTTATTTCAGCTCTTTGTTCTTATTTTGTGAAGAAACCTAACTTCAAGTAACTTTTCACAGATCAATTTTTAAACACTATTTTCTAAGTCTAAGAAAGGTAAGTAGGGGGTGCAATATTGAATTTTATGCCTCCACAAAATTTTAGGGGATGCAAGTGCACCCGCTGTGCCTCCTGTTCCTGAGCCCTTCTATATATATATTATTATAAAATCTGGTAATTATTCATATATTAATTAATATCGATTAATTATCAGGAGGCCAGCACATCTAAAGAAACAAAGAGATTCAGAAATATTATCTGCAATCTCAGGGGATTAAGGTACATTTTAAAAAAATAACGTCGACCACTAAGGTGGACAATTAATGCGCTAGAAATAGATCACATCTTGTGTCTATTAAGACCTAAATTGTTCCCAACATGAAATATAGCAGCATACCAAAACGTAAGCGGGCAAGACATTTAAAATCACCTAAAAAAGCATTCTTAAACAGGAACCGGTTTCGGATTTAACAAATTCTTACCATTTCTCTATTCCTCTTCAGCCTGATTTGTAATGTAACCGCAATCATCAGAATCGTACAGAGAGTTGCCCACCGCCATATATACATATATATATATATATATATATATATATATATATATATAAAAGCATAGGAGTGGCTCTGTGGTAAGTAGCTTGCTTATGAACAACATGGTTCCGGGTTCAGTCCCACCTTGGACAATTGTCTTCTACTATAGCCTCGGGCCGACCAATGCCTTGTGAGTGGATTTGGTAGACGGAAACTCAAAGAAGCCTATTGTATATATATATATATATATATATATATATATGTGTGTGTATGTTTGTGCGTCTGTGTTTGTCTCCCCCCCTCCCAACGTCGCCTGACAACAGATGCTGGTGTGTTTACGTCCCCGTAACTTAGCGGTTCGGCAAAAGAGACCGATAGAATAAGTACTAGGCTTACAAAGAATAAGTCCTGGGGTCGATTTGCTCGACTAAATGCGGTGCTCCAGCATGGCCACAGTCAAATGAGTGAAACAAGTAAAAAAGTAAAGAGTATATATCTTCACCATGCTGGACAGTGGAACTCTACAAGTTTTTTTTTTTTTTTCCATTCTCTCTCTGTTTATTTTTTCTTTCTCCTTTCTGTCGAAGAGCGTAGGCTCGAAACGTAAAAGACTTTTTCATTTTTCCCGAGCGTCAAACTAATACACTTTCTTGGTGTTCATACACTTGTCTTCGTCTTTTGTTTTTCCATAAATTTCAACTATATATGTGTTTGTGTGTGTGTGTGCGTGCATATATATATATATATATATATATATATATATATATATATATATATATATATATATATATATATAAAATTTACTGTGAAACATAGATATTAAAATTATACACGCACGCACACCCATATACACATCACACACACAAACATACGTTCGAGTGTCTGTGTGTATATATATATATATATATATATACGAATACAGCCTTGTACTCCAAAGAACACGAGATAGTTGCCATGGGGAAATATTTGACAGGGGAAACTACTTTTCGCTAAACACCGATGAATGGTCTTAACATTAAGCTTCTAACAAAGAGAGTGAGAGAAGAAACTTACACTGCTCTCTCTCTCTCTCTCTTTTTTTTTTCACATTATTAATCTTATTTATTTATTTATTTCCAAAGCTCAATGTGAACTTTTCTCATCGGAAGGGTCACCTACCTGTTGTTTGCTAATTAATTCCTCACACACTGTTGCCATTTGTGTTTATATATTTTTCTATGTATGTGTATATATATATATACATTTATATATCGATAACGTTATATCAGTGCTCTTTTAAACACTCCCTTTGAATTCGTCTATGTCGATGTCTCGTCGAAGACCAGCGACACTTGGTCCCCTTATTCTGGAAATAACCCAAGACAGTTCATGACATGTTTTCACCACTGACTGCATTAGTTCATTATTGAACTGCTATACTCACATTTTTACCTGTGTGTCGTCTCCGGGTATGTTTTTTTTTTCCTCCTCCTTCATCATTTCTTGTGTGCATGCATACACAAATACACAAACTAGCTCTACATAAACATACATAATCTGTCACACACACAATCACATATACACATGCATTCATATTTATACACACACACACGTATGTATGTATATATATATATATAAGTTAGATGACACGGTTTTCATTTATTTTGTTTATATATTTATTGATTAGTCTTATAAAGTAGGAAGGGCAGAGCCGTTGGGTCCCCCGGGGGCCTCCTGGACTTGTGGTTGGTCGAGGTTGTGACGGTTTAATACCAAGTTGGAAATTGTAGGTTAGTAGTTTGTAGGAAGACGAGGACAGAGGCGGGTTCCATCAAAGAAGCAGATGTATGAAGGAATGACTTGGTAAGTCTTTTAGTACGGATTCTATTAAGTCAGATTTAGAGCCTGTCCGCCATGTTGGATTTATGGTCAAAAAAAGGGGGGGGGATAATGAGGGTATTTTAAAAGATTATTATTAAAGAAATTCCGGCTATTCTTTAGGAAATATAAATGCCAAATACTTTGTAGTCTTCTTCTAAAATAAAACTAAGTTCTGTTACTATTTCAAAACGGATAAAAGAAATGAAAAATTCTTGTCAACGTGCAAATGACCCTTTAAGATTATTATTATTTTAGTTCTGATGTTCCCGTTTGGAGAGAAAAATCTTCGCATGTTTGGGAAATGAAGAAAGGATATTCGCCGATCGTAGGGATGACCTTGTTGCTTGAGTTAACTGTGTTGTCTCGGTGGACAAATCACTTCACGGAGAAACGGACAGCACCGTAGTAGACAGGATCCTTTTTTAATGTCTCGTCCTCTCCCCCCACCTGCTTCCACCGTCTCTTTTCCTATTCCGTTCATCTTCTGCTGACATGCACAAAAACCGTTCCGAGACGAAGGGCGTATGACATGTTTTAGAGGTGAAACAACTGGTAACATAAACTAAATTCAGATATATTCATATTTGGAGTTTAAATGGAAGCAAGTGGTGGTGGTAGTGGAGGGGACTGTGTTTTATATATATTTTAATCTTGTAAATAGGCGACAGAGATAAGATTAAGGTCGTTAGCAAAATATATTAACCTGATTAGAACCGAAGCTAAAAATCGACGGGATTTATATAACCGGTGAAAACCCCCCCATGTGCGTATGCATGTGAGTGAATGTTTGTCAGGGAGATTATGAACCGCTATCTTTTAGCATAAATCCTCAGGTAATTACTTAATTTTTTGCTCTGATGTCCTTGAGAAAAGGTATTGAATCCGCTATTTTTACCCTCTTACAGCTGAGACATTAACTTTAAATTCGATTCGTTTTGCCCTTGTTACTTAGCCATTTTGACGGAATCGCTTCAATTCGTCAATTGTATAAATTATTAGCCATTTGGAGTGCTTGTGGTGACAGTGGAGGTGATGGTGATTGTGGTAGATCAGGCGGTATATAACATCGTGACATCTATGAAACACAGAAAAATCATGTTTTCTCTCGATGCATTTAACAACGTCGAACAAATTGCTGAATCAGACAATATTTCATATAAATATAAACTAATAGCGATCTTAACATATTTGTCGGTTGTTTTATAGCTTTTGATCGAGACAGAATTTTAAAGAATTATTATTATTATTTTTTTTTTGTCTTCGAAAAGTTGCCGAAATGCGATGAGAGGAATAAAGGTAAAAAGTACGTGTTCGATAACTGATTAGATGCGGTATGAATTAGCACCATCACCTCGTAGTTATCGGAGTTCAAATCATTTCTAAACACGTTGTTTGCCTGAGGGTGACACAGTTCTGTGTTCTTCATTTCACACAGCTGTCAGGAAAGAATATTGTTATTTGCGTGTCCTATCCTCGGAAAGATCTATGTCAGTGGGTGCTAAGCTCAATTCAACGTCCAGTTTTTACCACATTGAGTACCTTTAGCAGGGTCTGAGGAATAACACCCTCACTGTCTCCCACTTTTCTCGGACTCTCTGAAAAAGATCGTGCGCGTTACCTTTCCATGTCTGATAAGGCCATAAAAAAAAGTTAGTTAGGCATCAGCCCTTGGGTCTCTAGAAGAAATTGGCATAAAAAAAATTATATATTTACATCAGTTTAATATTTCTTCCCAGAACTTTTGATAACTAGCTGCCAAGGTAGACTTTGATTCTGTGGAACAAAATCGTCGGATTATGTTTTTAAAGTGTTCACATTTAAATTAAAACCAGCCATTATAAGTTTATGTAAAAACCTTTCGTGTACAAAAATACCAACCTAATAACGATAAAGTTTTTATTTATTTGTTAGTCGCAGCTACACCCATTCACCCTTCTATAATATTGGGTCGCCAAGTATTTTCTCTCTAGTAAGGTACCTGCATTTGTACCTCTGTCATACTTTAACCTCTCAATACCCGACATAATGCTACTACCCCATCTCAAATATTGTTTAGTCATGGGGAAACAACTTCTCCTGCTCCTTTTTCTGTTTTGCAAATAACTTGGTAACTTTGCTAGTACCATTTGCATTTGCGCAAAAAAGGGCATCCACTATACACTCTTCAGTGGTTGGCATTAGAAAGGGCATCCGGCCATAGAAACCATACCAATGCTGACATTGGAGCTTAGCACAGTCCTATAGCTTGCTGGATCCTGTCAGACTGTCCAAACCATTCCAGTATGGAAAATGGACAATAAATGAATATGAAGATTATTATTATTATTGTGCCAGTGGCACGTAAAAAGCACCCACTACACTCTCGGAGTGGTTGGCGTTAGGAAGGGCATCCAGCTGTAGAAACTCTGCCAAATCAGATTGGAGCCTGGTGCAGCCATCTGGTTCACCAGTCCCCAGTCAAATCGTCCAACCCATGCTAGCATGGAAAGCGGATGTTAAATGATGATGATCATGATTCAAGCCGAGTCAGAAATAAGAGGGCAGTGTTTATGACTCTTTTCCTTTTCAGGGCCTCTGAAACAGTTAAGGTTATTATCTTCATCTTCACCCTGTCTATCATATAGGTGTGCTTGTCTGTACAGGTGTGTTGAGATGCATCTCTCTCTATAATAAAAAGTAACTTACCCATTCAATAAAATAAGCACACTAAATTGAAATACATAGCAGGGTCAGGTGGTGCCCCAGCATGACCACAGTCCAGTCCAATAAGTGAAAGGATGAAAACTATACTTGGACTGAAGGGCTGGCCTGAACACTTGAAACTGCTAAAGGTTCACAAGGGTCAGGTACTGGTGTTAAACTAAGCAATAGCAATGTCTGCTATCCAAGCCCTCCATTGGGCTTCCACATAGTTTTCTTTCTACTAATGGCAGTGTGAGGAGTCAAGTGGCCAGATGTTAGGGGTGATGTGCTCGCAGAAATTGTCTGACAGATCCATGACTGGGTTCTCCTGCTTGTGTGGCATGGTGCAGAATCCTGTTGCCAGACATAGGGTCTTTCAGCACCCACCCTTTTGACCCAGGGCAGCACTACCTCCTCCAGACACTTGATGTAAACCTCTGTGTTGAGTCTGAGGCCATGTGGAAAAATGAATGGAGGCATAACATTGCTATCACTAGTGATCACTCCAAACACCATGATGTTGACTGGATGTTTGATGTTTATCACTCTCGGTACATGTTTTGGAGACACAGCAAGCCAATGGTTGTTTTGTGTGTTCACCATCTGATCCTGGCAGAAATTTTTCTTGTCTGAGAAAAACCAAAACATGTTCAGTTGGAGGGGATGTTTGAGTTTGTTCAAAAGCTTCATAGCACGGTCTTTCATCTTGTCCTTGATGGCTTGGGATAAAAATTGGCCCTTTTTCATCTTGTATGAGGAATACTGAAGGTACACGTGTCTGTGGAGTACTCAGCTACTTGCATGTTAATTTCACGAGCAGGCTGTTCTGTTGATCAGATTAACTAGAACCCTCATCGTCGTAACTGATGGAGTACCAGAAGTGCATGCACATTCTAGAATTCTTTAATGTTTTGTAGAAGTGCTCTCTCAGATGGAGTAGTACCTCATTGTGTATCTCATGTGACATGTGATAATTTATGCTATTAAACAATTTGGATCTTTTTTAAAACGGGGGCCACATTTTTCATTAATGTTTTACGTAGTGTTTTTGGTACCGAAAGACTTTCAAACTTCGTATACTTATCTATTTTGTGTTATAGAACAGAAAAAGATTTTTGTATCCGAATTTATTTCATGTAAAAAATTGTCTTATTTCGATAATTTCAACCAATCACTGACAAGTATTCAGTTGTTTACATTTACTCCTTTGGCTCATTAAACGATGTAAAGCGTATTTAATCTCCATACCTTCGTTTTATTTGCTTTTTTCATTTTAAATTTGCTTTAATCCTAACCCTAACTCTAACCCTAACCCTAACCCTAGGGTTAGGGTTAGAGTTAGGGTTAGGGTTAGAGTTAGGGTTAGGGTTAATTGTTTCAGAATCGTTTGTTTATGTAGTCGGCACTTAATGTATATCGGCTGAATGGACGTCAGTGATTGGTTGAAATTACAGAAATACGACAACTTTAACATGGAATAATTTATGGATTTCTTTTTTTTTTAAGAAGACTAAGAGAAAAAGATGTTTTATATGACACCTTCTACCAGTGTTCCAAGTTTCAAAGTGTTTCGTTAATGAAAAATGTGGCCCCCGTTTTAAAAAAGATCCTCAATTTGTCTAGTTTAATGCTATTGTTATAAACAATATACGTACAGTGTCTGGCAGAATCAGTAGAGCATCAATCATAGTGTCTTGCAGTGTAATTCATTTACCCATGTTCTTCTTCCATTCCAAGTTCAAACCCTTTCCAGATTGCATTTGCTTTTCATTCTTTGAGGTAAAAAAAAAAAATAAGCATTGGTCAAGTACTGATGATGATGATGACCACTGTCCAATGGCTGAAGGCAATGAAAGAATCACTCATAAATCTACAATACTTGCACACACACATGCATCGATCCATCCATCTATATATCTAATTGTCTATCTAATCCTGAACACACACATCCCTCTATACACTCTGTTAGCAGGAATTTCGATGGCTTCATTGAATGTTCTACATCCAGTTACATTTGGAAATGTTTGTTGTAAAATTATGAGATGAAATAAACATTAGAGGTGATTTGTCTCATACAGTTAACTGCAGGTATTGCAAGCTCCTTTTCTGAATCCATCGCAATCCTTGGGGGTCACAAGCATTTTGTCCCTTAGCCTGTATGCTTAACCTGAATGGGGCACAAGGACTCGATCTTCACCTGAAGGGTCCCGTCTGTGGGCTCTTGTCAATCACAGCCCCCCTCAAGCTGCCATGCTTATCTCTTTGGTGGCTTTCTTTGGGTTCCAGACCAATCTTTTGCAGGAAATAACACACCAATCTAGCTGGAAAGCCATGACAGCTGACTTCAATAACGAATGAGATTGTGTGCCATTCCTTGGCAAGTGCCTCATCCGCCAACTGTTTTGAATATTTGTTAGTTTTGACTGATGTAAATAGTGTAAAACATATGACAGATATAGATATGGTTGTATAATTTTTTACTTATGTTTCTTATTTCTTTACTGCCCACAAGGGGCTACACAGAGAGGGGACAAACAAATTAAGTTAATTATATCGACTCCAGTGCATAACTGGTACTTATTTAATCAACCCCGAAAGGATGAAAGGCAAAGTCGACCTCGGCGGAATTTGAACTCAGAACGTAGCAGCAGACGAAATACAGCTAACGTTTCTGCCAGCTCGCTCGCCTTTTTTACTTATGTTTCTGGGTTTCATACCACCTTAAGAAAGTGTCTTTTGTAGCTTTGGATTGGTGGGTGGAATTTAGTTAATAGAAACTGTATGGAAGCTGTTTGTGTGTGTGTGTGTCTCGGTGATTTATGTGTGTGAGATATTTGATAAATCCAGGTTTCCAAATGAAAATTACTCGAGGTTTTATGAGTTATGCAGATTATATCTTTTTCACCCTCACCAATTTGGGGAACCAGTAATTGACTAGTTGGAAACTTACACTCAATGCCACTGTTGTTCATGAAAATGTGATTTAATATGAAGAAAAATATAATAGATGATAGTTTCTATGGCTGGCCACTAAATATGAGTTTTTACCTTTTCAGAAAACAAACCTGTGAAAGATGTCTATGATGGAGCAAGCTGCAGATGGAGATGTAATGTCTTCTCAGACAACTTCTAATTCTGAAGCATCCGCGGAAGGGAATTTTACAGAGAGTGAAAAAAGTAGTGTAAAAAATATGAACGAGACTTCGTCAGCTGGAGATGTGGATAAAGAGACAACTGCGATGACTGAAGTTATGGATCCTCTCACTTGTACTGTTTGTAAAAAATCTTTCAATGATTCTGCCCTCTTGCAAAAACACATTAAAACACATTCAGTAAAGAAACCATTTGAGTGTGGCATCTGCTCAAAAGCATATGCTAAGTTTTCACAATTAAAGCTTCATACAAGATCACACACTGGCGAGAAACCATACAAGTGTGATTATTGCTGTAAATGTTTTGCCTGCAGTTCAGATCTGCGCATCCACACCAGAACACACACTGGCGAAAAGCCGTATGAATGTGGTTACTGCCATCAAACTTTCTCAACCTCTACGAATTTAAAAACTCATATTAGGCGACACACGGGAGAAAGACCTTTCCAATGCGATGTATGTGGCATCGCATTTACAACTTCATCTTCACTAAAGATCCACACACGCATTCACACTGGCGTGAAGCCATTCACCTGTTCAATCTGTCAGAAGATGTTTTCTGATGGTTCTCATTTACAACGTCATTTACGGACTCACACATCGGAGAAACCTTTTCGTTGTGTCATCTGCGAAAAGAGTTTCTCTACCAGCACACACCTGAAACATCATATTTGGACTCATACAGATCAGAAACCGTTCATGTGTGACATGTGCGACAAATCCTTCCCAGACAATTTCCAATTGAAACGTCACATTCAGACACATTCAAACGAAAGACCATATCAGTGTTCGGTCTGTCTGAAATCTTTCTCTACCAGTACCAACCTCCGACGTCACGAGTGGACACACACTACCGAGAGGCCCTACATATGTGATATCTGTGGTAAATCTTTCTCCACTAACTGTAATTTGTTACGCCATACTAAAATACACTCTGACCAAATTCTATCAAATATTAATGTGAAGCAAAGCTCAGCTGCTCCTAGCGAGGACAGCAAAGAGACGGCTGAGGTGAAGGTGGAGGAGAAAGTAGAGTGTTCCATCGATTTGCCACCCACAGGTTCTGAAGATGTTACATCTGATCCACAGGATATATCTGCTGCATTAACAGAAGACTCTCCACTGCTGAAAATTTACTATTGGTAAACATCATGGTGACTTTTTTTTTTTTTTTTTTTTTTTTTTTTGTAAAATACTGAATCCAGCTCATCAAATTACACAGTGAAGTGCTCTGCCTAACCCCTCCATCCCACCACAGTTGGTATACTGTGCAATAGAGAATCAAACAGAGTTTGTAATGGTCACAAATCTATACCAAGGTATTTCTGTTACATCTCTGTTATTAAGAATATCCATTGGCATCCAACCTAACTTCGTGTGTTGTGCAACAATGTTACATAACACTTTGTCACTTCTCTCTCTCTCTCTCTCTCTCTCTCTGCATATATAAAAAGATATATAGATATATCTATTTGGAAATGAAAACTTGTATGAATGCAAATTTCTCATTGTATAGAACTAATTTTCCCAGTGTAGCATGAAAACTGATCTGGCCAAATTTAAAAAAAAGATTAAATACGTGTATGTTGAGAAATACTTCTTTTTTTTCTTTTTTTTTGTATGTCAGAAATTTTTTTTTTCTCATGTCAGAAATACTTTTTTTTTTTTCCTCAGAATTATGATGAAATTTTCTTATGAGAACGGGTGAATAATTAAAACGAAGTACTAGTGTAAATCTTACTGCTATACAATAGTATTACATCTCACTAATGTGCAGTGTTACAATCCTGCTGCAACTCTGTTACAACACTACCTCATGACCATACAGTATTAGAATTCTCTCTAGCTGCCATACACTGTAACCCTCCCTTCCAAGAGAGCATTTATATGGTTGCTTGATCTACTAGAAATAGCAACCAAATCTCCCTCAAATTACACCCTACCATTTTAAGTAAGGAAAGCACATTAAATACAGTCTTATGTACTTCTAAAAAGATGTGATAGTAACACCTGAAATGGTTTTTTTGTTATAGGTCAGCTTGATCCAGGGGCTAAGCATTTACAACCCCTTACTACTGTAATATAATACCCCTGTTCTATTATTTCTTTTTTTTTTTTTTTAATAATTTCTATTGACAAACCATTTGGATAACATGTCTTAATTAACAACAATAAGGAAGCCATATCTTTTATATTTTAAATACAAATGACTATAGTGACTTCTCTCTCCATGACTGGATAGAGCAATTTATGCCATCTAAGACTGTTTATAGGGACCTAAGTTAAGGCGCTACAATGAGTTCAATCCCTGTTATATCCATCATACGGTATCTTTATACTAGAAACATTACTCTGATCAATGCTGGTTGACTGCCTACATCAAAAAACAAAAAAAAGATATGCTCCAGTCCTGCATTAAACTGGGATGGTTAGTGATAGAAAAGCTATCCCAGCTGGTTATAATTCATATGGAGGTAGCTACATTGGCAAACATCCAATGGGAAATGAGAAAATGGATATAAGCTTTTTTTTTTTTTTTTGTTAAATATATTCAATTTGATACTCTCTCTCTCTTGAGTCCCAGCTCTGTGAATATATGATTTATACTATTAACTCTGGTATGTCTTGTTGAAATATTCTATGCAGCTTATGATGCTTTTCCCCTCCTCACCAAGGTCTTGACTGAAATGAAAATGCGACATGGAAGCAATCTTGACAAATTTCCTTTTTTTTTTTTTTTTTTAACTTTATTTCAATCATCACAGTCGAATATTTTGTTAATGTAAGTGAGAACGGAACAGATTGTCTTTGTAATTCAAGGAGTACTAGTTTTATCTAATATTATTGTTATTTTATTTATTTTTGTTACGTAAGTTCTATTGGTAGCAACCAACCTATGGGAAAAAAATATGCAAAACTATAAAATATTTCAAAACAAAAAAAAAAGGCAATCTCCGGTTTGTGTATTCATTAATGTATATATTAGATTTATTTGGGGCAATGCTCACAAACCTGAAATAAACAGGAAGGCACCGATTAAAAGCTATCATTTATAAAAATTGTTAAACGATAATCTAGAATGAAGAATTGTTTCGATATTTTAGTAACATTTTCTTGAATTATGTCATGTGTTACGTCCCTTTAGGCAAGGTACACTACTCTTCATGTCTTGAAAAAAGTAACAAACCCAAACAACTCATCTTTCTGTAAACATGGATATATGGCAATTTTTGGACTGTGTAAAATTATCCAACTCATAAAATTACATACGAAAGGAAAAAGAAAAAAAAAAGAGAGGTGTATCAAGAAGAAATTTTAAAAAGTTGTTAAAATCCTAACATTTCTATTTATCAATGGTTTGACCTATACACGGAGTAAAAGGATCTGGTCAAAATTTGGAAGGATGCAGAAAAATATCTGAATAAATTTCAATGACTCACCATTTTGTCTTTTCTCTTTCAGCATTTGCATTTCTGTCTTTATCTTTTCTATGAGTGAAAGAACCAATTCCGTAGCTTTTTTCTGCTGGAAAAGAAAAATTTGATGTACATGCATGTATGACTATAGACATAAATGTATATAGATGGATACACATACTTGTAGCAATATATATAGCTCCTGTGTTTTTGTTTTTTTTTAATGTGGAATTCGTGCAAACCATGTATTGTGTTATTAACCAGATGTACAATAAAGCTATGTAATGTTTTATATATTACATACTAATTGATAATGTTTTTTTGTAAATTTTATTTTGATTAATATGAATATATACTCTTTTACTCTTTTACTTGTTTCAGCCATTTTAACTGTGGCCATGCTGGAGCACCGCCTTTAGTCGAGCAAATCGACCCTAGGACTTATTCTTTGGAAGCCTAGTACTTATTCTATCGGTCTCTTTTGCCAAACCGCTAAGTTATGGGGACGTAAACACACCACCATCGGTTGTCAAGCGATAGTGGGGGGACAAACACAGACACACGTACATATATATATATATATATATCATCATCATCATCATCATCATCGTTTAACGTCCGCTTTCCATGCTCGCATGGGTTGGACGATTTGACTGAGGACTGGTGCAACCGGATGGCTACACCAGGCTCCAATCTAATTTGGCAGAGTTTCTACAGCTGGATGCCCTTCCTAACGCCAACCACTCAGAGAGTGTAGTGGGTGCTTTTATGTGTCACCCGCACGAAAACGGTCACGCTCAGGATGGTACATCTTATGTGCCACCCGCACAAGAGCCAGTCCAGGGGCACTGGCAACGATCTCACTTGGCTTGCCGGGTCTTCTCATGCACAGCACATTTCCAAAGGTCTCGGTCAGTAGTCATCGCCTCGGTGAGGCCCAATGTTCGAAGGTCTTGCCTCACCACCTCAGCCCAGGTCTTCCTGAGCCTACCTCTTCCACGGGTTCCCTCAACTGTTAGGGTGTGGCACTTTTTCACGCAGCTATCCTAATTCATTCTCACCACATGTCCAAACCAGCGCAATCGTCTCTCTTGCACACCACTACTGACGCTTCTTATGTTCAGCTTTTCTCTCAAGATACTTACACTCTGACGGGTATGCACATTTACATTACACATCCAGCGGAGCATACTGGCTTCATTCCTTGCGAGCTTACGCATGTCCTCAGCAGTCACAGCCCATGTTTCACTGCCATGTAGCATGGCTGTTCGTACACATGCGTCATACAGTCTGCCTTTTACCCTGAGTGAGAGTCCCTTTGTCACCAGCAGAGGTAAGAGCTCTCTAAACTTGGCCCAGGCTATTCTTATTCTAGCGGTTACACTTTCAGCGCACCCACCCCCACTTCTAACTTGGTCACCCAGATAGCGGAAGCTATCAACTACCTCTAGTTTTTCTCCCTGGAATGAGATAGAAGTTGTTTCCTGTTTGTCTACAGTGTTTATTGCACCTGAACATCTGCCACATACAAAAACTAACTTTGTAGTTAATCTACCTTTGATATTGCTGCACCTCTTATGTGTCCATAGCTTGCACTGGGTACATCTTATAGAGTTACTACCTACTCCTTTACTGCATACTGAGCAGGGCCATCTACCTGAAGGGGTTTGTGTTTTATCTACCTTCCTACTTATTAGGATTTTGGTTTTTGCTAGGTTGACTCTAAGGCCCTTCGATTCTAGTCCTTGCTTCCACACCTTAAACTTCTCCTCTAGTTCTGATAGTGACTGCGCAATTAGTGCAAGGTCATCAGCATAGAGGAGCTCCCAGGGGCAACCTGTCTTGAATTCCTCTGTGATCGCCTAGCAGCAGAAATATAACAAAAGACTGTTACTCTGAGTTTCACGTTCCCGTTCATCGGACAGTTTTGTTAGAAATGGGAACGTGAAACTCAGAGTAACAGCTTTTTGTTATGTTTCTGCTGCTATTAAATAAAGCATATTACTCTACCTCTGGTATTTGAGTACTCTTTTTTCCACCTTGTTGCACATTTCATGTGCTTACTCCAGTATATATATATATATATATATATATATATATACATACATGTATCAGCTGGGACCCTCATCGTCGTAACCGACGGAGTGCTCCTATAGGCCTAAGTTCAAATCTTACTGGAATCAGCTGTACCTTTTTATCTCTAGTCGTATGAATGAAATAACCGATAGTACACCTCTTCCCTACTCTCCAAAAACGACTTCATACTTAAGCAAGAAATAAGAAAATTATCTATGTTTACCTCTTCAGTTTTCTTTGTATCATCGTTCATCCTTCTTACTCTCCTCTGAATGTTTCTTTTCACTGGAGATGAGTTGTACTCAAAGATATTTATTGGTATATCCTGCTCTTTGAATGTAGCTGACGGGAAATCAAATACTGATGCATCTTCTGGTTTCTTGCTATTTACGGTGTCTTTTGATTTAGACACAGAATCACATTTTTTCACAGACCTGCCAACTTTTGTATTTTTCTGCTTCAAAGCAAAACAAGGATGCTGTTTAGTTGTTGCTTCCACTTGAGGTTGGTCATGTATTTCGTCACCTAAGGATGGATGAGTTTCACGACCAATTGGAAATGTCCAAGATTTCTTGGGTTTTTGTTTATTTATGTTAGAATTTGACTTATTTTTGCTGTGTTGAAAATTGGGTTTATTGCTGAGAGAATTACCATTATTATTAATCTGTGATCGTCTTGGATCAACAAATTTACTGGTTGTATTTTTAATGTCTTGTTTTGGTTTGGTTGATTGATTTCTTTTTGGATTTAGCTTATTAAATGCCTTGCCATTCACAGTTCCACTTTTACTATTATCATCACAATTCATTTCTTTTGTCAGCTTACCCGAATCAATTGCCTTGCCACTTATCATGCAGCCATTTCTACTCTCCGGCTGGTTCAACAACTGATTGTCTCCAGACTTACAGTTTCTATTTTTGTCTGGGACGTTGTTACTATTTGATGGCTGCTGTGAAACTATCATATCCAGATTATCATATGCTTGGCTCATACAGCTGTTTGTCTCACACCAACTTTGATCATCATCTTCCAAACCTGAAGCAAAAATCTTCATTGTTTCTGACTGAATAAGTTTTTGCTCCTTTGTAAAGCCATCCAGAGGTGTTTGCCCATTTTGTCTTTGGAAATTGTCTCCTTTTTGTCCTTCAGAACTAAAAGCTAAGTTTTTCCCAGAGAATGTAGTCTTTTTGTTTTTATTCTGCACAGGTATTTCACTGAACTTTTTACCTTTGGCTGTTTTATCAGAGTGATTGTTGAGAAGCTCATTTGAAGAGCTTAGCTGATTTTTATTATTTCTTTCTATTTGGATTTGGGTTCTCCTTGGAAATTTATATTTGGGAACCTTGGGTGACAAAGTGACATTCTTTTTAGATTTCCTCTTCTTCATCACTGGTGATACATCATTTCGCAGATTGATGCTGTAAACCCGAGACCCTGCATTTCTTGCTGCTGCTTCAGAAGACACTCCATTTCCAGAACTGCTTGTTTTTTGAGTTGATAAATTAAATGTACGTTGGCCCACGTCACATATCAGTATTCTCTTTTTCGAAGATTTCAGAATTGTCTTTCTTGACATTGTCCACTTCTTGAAGCCATAAATAGAGATAAAAGAATATTATTTTCCAGCACCATATTTCATGGCATATAAGACACTTTTCTAACAAATTTTTTTTTTTTTAAATCACTTTAGGTCCTATATATGAAGTAGATTTAATGCTCTAAAAACTATTGTGCTGGAATATGTCCTACTGAAATCAGAGTGCATCTAATATGTTTCTGTGCCTATTATTTCATCAAGTATGGTGTATATTTTCATATAATCTCCCTTAAATACAAACTTATTACTGGTTTAAATATGCTTGTGGCACACTTGAACCGGTAAGGCCTTTCATTGTATTTTGTCATAGAGAAAAGTTCTTGCTGTAGACAGATTGGTGTAGATACACCAAGTCAGTTCATATGGTGTGTTTAGTCCTGTCTGTCCACAGTGAGAAATTCCCTCCATGATAAAATAATGGCTTTGTTACACATTTGAATATGCCTCAAATATATTTGAACTTGTAACAAGTTTGTATTCATACACATCACTGCTTAATGCTTTATTCTGTACAATGTGGTAAGTAGCTTGCTTACCAACCACATGGTTCCGGGTTCAGTCCCACTGTGTGGCACCTTGTGCAAGTGTCTTCTACTATAGCATCGGGCCGACCAAAACCTTGTGAGTGGATTTGGTGAACGGAAACTGAAAGAAGCCCGCCGTATATATATATATATATATATATGTTTGTGTGTCTGTGTTTGTGCCCCCACCATCGCTTGACAACTGATGCTGGTGTGTTTACGTCCCCGTAACTTAGCGGTTCGGCAAAAAGAGACCAATAGAATAAGTACTAGGCTTACAAAGAATAAGTCCTGGGGTCGATTTTCTTGACTAAAGGCAGTGCTCCAGCATGGCCACAGTCAAATGACTGAAACAAGTAAAAGAGTAAGAGTATACACATCACTGCCTTGTGCTTTATTCTGTACAATATCTCCTAATACATAGACATGTTAGTACACTACTAGGAACATTGAATCCATTCCTTCAAGAGACAAAGAATGGTTCCCTATTGTTTTCTCTAACCCCTGTAGGAAGATTTAAGCTCAAGACAGTAAGGTAATAAAACGGCAAACAGGTCCCATCACATTGTAATATTAAACTGTGAAAGTTGTCTCTATTTGCCAAGTAAACTGACTCATGCAGAGTTGAGTATCTTTGCCAGACTACAATACAATGATTATAATGGGCCACAAGCCATCAATCTTTCAGCCAGCAGAGATTCCTTTTCAAATGAAAGCCATATTAGTAATTATACAATGTGTATCTTTCTGAAAATAACAATTCTAAAAGTATTCAGAAACTTTCTGGCATTGTTGATAGCTGTGATAAGAATGGAAGTCTATTGTTCTTAGTGGTTGTTGGAATGTGATTTGAGGGATATCCAACCGTCGTTTCTAGCTGGTCAAGCAATCAGGTGTAGATTTTTTCAATTCATTGTGAGATTTTTGGTCCCAGTGACTGCAGAAAAGGGATTCTAAAGAGACATTGTCTTGAGGAAGAAAGACAAGATCTAGTGGCTAGGGCAGAGTTTGTGGGGTGTACACAATATGGGAGTCAAGAAGATAAGTTACCATAGCATCATTTTTTTTTGAGAATTCATATTTAAAAAAAAAAAAAGATTATGACCTCGATGTTGGATTAACATAGCCTTAAGCTTAAAATCGAACAGATTTACCATTAGATAAATCTGTTTGATTTTTTTAATTTTACATAATCTGAGTTCAAACTTGTGAAAGCTAAGTTGGTTTTTGTATTTTATATTTTATTTTTAATTTAATTTGATATGAAGGGATTGATTATAGTAAGAACGAGTCAGGGTATACTGCCTGAGTGGAAGTGGTATTAAAGAAGCTAGTTCCAAGAGAGATAGGCTACTATAGTGTTTTGCAAAATAATATAAGAAAGAATAGTGATGTCATCATCATCATCATCATCTTTTTAAATGGCTCTCATGATTTGACCACAATTTAATTGTTTCAATTTCAATACAAAATTTCTGATGGAGTCACTTGCCAAACAAGCATAACACCAAAATCGATTTAAATCTTTCTCTTCATAATTCAATAGTGTGCTTTGACAATTCTTTCATTCATTGAAATTTACAGAATTGTATAATTTTTCTCTCAACTAATGAAAAGATAAAATAACTGATAAGCTATATATTTCACAACATACAGTAAAATAAATTTTGTTGTATGTTGGGAGGTTCATTATGCCAATAAACACACACACTGATTCTCTTTTACTACTTTTATTATTATTAGTCATTGGTTAACCATTTAACCAATTAACTAATTAATTGTCTGATTAGTCATTCAGTGTCAATGATGGCACATGGCTCAGTTGTTAGAACATCAGACTTACAATCATGAGGTAGTGAGTTCAATACACGGACGGGGCTGTGAGTTGAGCGTTAGCAACCAATAAAATAAGTACCAGGCTTCAAAAAAAGTCCTGGCGTTGATTTGTTTTGACTAAAACTCTTGAAGCTGGTGGCCCAGCACAGCTGCAGTCAATTGACTGAAACAAGTAAAAAAAGAATTAGCAACTTTTAAAGAATAGGGGAGAGAATTTTTAAAAAAAACATTTTTTTCTTAATTCCTTAAAATTATCTCCCTTGTTTGCTGTTGAGATTTTCGTTTTCCTTTCCCCATAAATTGGAGGCAAATTTGGGTTTACTGAAAATTGTTTTGAATACATCATTCAGTACATCACCACCAATCCTTGTATAGAACTGTGCACTTCACAGTTCCAGTGATACTGTGTTTGGCTGTTGTGTGCATGCTCACATGTCTCCAAGACAGGAAGCTTCATGCAGTGTTGGTGAAAGGCAGTTTTTCTTTTTGACTCTGCATGTGTTGTGCTTAAAAACGTGTTTATATTCTTGCATGTGATAAAGTGTAGAATTAGATTATTATCCTGCTTCCCGCTTCAGTGTTGCTGCAAGGATTTGAAAAATAGGGCACATTTTCCCCACTTATTTTGTGATTTGGGAGGATTTTTGAAAAACGAGGGGGTATTTGTGGCAGTGTTCAGTGAACAATTTAAACACATTACCTGGCAGTGGCTTAAACACAAACCGATCAAGTTTATGTATAAATATTCTTGTTATACACTTGTTTCCTTTTACATAATATTAAAACAATGGCTACTCTTTTATTCTTTTACTTGTTTCAGTCTTTTGACTGCAGCCATGCTGGAGCACCGCCTTTAGTCGAACAAATCGACCCCAGGACTTATTCTTTGGAAGCCTAGTACTTATTCTACCGGTCTCTTTTTGCCGAACCGCTAAGTTATGGGGATGTAAACACACCAACATCGGCTGTCAAGCAATGTTGGGGGAGACAAACGCAGACACACAAACATATACACACACACATATATATACATATACATATATGCGACGGGCTTCTTTGAGTTTCCGTCTACCAAATCCACTCACAAGGCTTTGGTCGGCCCGAGGCTATAGTAAAAGACACTTGCCCAAGGTGCCACTCAGTGGGACTGAACCTGGAACCATGTGGTTGGTAAGCAAGCTACTTACCACACAGCCACTCCTGCGCCTAAAAATTTTCTGAAGCAGCACCCCCCACTAATTTTATCTACAAGCCGCCACTAATCACCACCTGCCTAGATTGCATTTACAGGTGGTTATGTGTAGAAGGATTAAAGCATTGAACAAAATACTTGGTACTTTTATGTTTTACCGTGTTATTAGTATACAAGTCAAAATTTTCAGATCAAAATTTATAACCCCCAAAATTAGGTCAACTTATATACCAGGATGACTTTTGAGGACCAAAAACTCCATCTGAAATGCAACAGGATTTGGAGAGATAGTGATAATGTTTGAATGGTTAGATTATATGTTTGCACTATGTTGACCTGTATGCTAGAAAATATGTTAAGTGCAAATGTTAAGGAGGTCATAGAGGTTTAATAAAATAAAGTTCCAGTCCAGTACTGAAGTTGACATAACTGATTCTGGTGGATCCCTGGCTTCTTCAGGCAATGAGACTACATACGAGAATCCCAAACAGACCTTGCACTTAACCCAGCCAGGATCAGCCTAAATATGCCACCTGTTTTATGTTCTAACCAGCTAGATCCAGCCTATTACACCTACCCTTCAATGCCATTCTAGAAATATACTATAACATCATTAAAATTTCAAAGCACCAACTTTAGTCGAACAAATCAACCACAGGATTTATTCTTTGTAAACCTAGTACTTATTCTATCGGTCTCTTTTGCTGAACCGCTAAGTTACAGGGATGTAAACACACCAACATTGGTTGTCAAGCGATGTTCGTGGTGTACAAACACAGACATACAAACATGTACATATATATATATATATATATATATATATATATATATATCATCATCATCATCATCGTTTAACATCCGCTTTCCATGCTAGCATGGGTTGGATGATTTGACTGAGGACTGGTGAAACCAGATGGCTACACCAGGCTCCAATCTGATTTGGCAGAGTTTCTACAGCTATGCCCTTCCTGACGCCATATATATGTGTGTATATATATATGATGGGCTTCTTTCAGTTTCCATCTACCAAATCCACTCACAAGGCTTTGATCAACCTGGGGCTATAGTAGAAGACACTTGCCCACGGTGCCACGCAATGGGGCTGAACCCGGAACCATGTGGTTAGTAAGCAAGCTATTTATCACACAGCCACTCCTGCACCTACTTACACTCCTGTACACATGTTAATTAAAAGGTTAATAAATGTTAATTTTTTTCTGGTCATTCTGGAAGTCAATAAAATAGTTAATTTCATACGCATATTATGTATATAAGTTATTCAGAGGAATAACATGGAGGTATATTCTAGAGAGAATCTCTTTCTGAAGGAGAAAAAAAAAATTGGAAAGTGATTAATGCAGGTTATGGAAGATGAGATATGATAAAGTGTAACAAGAGGAGAAGACGTGAGTGAGCCTGAATGATAAAGGCACCATCAGCTAAAATATGGCTGACGTTTAGAATTTAAAAGCAATTCTTGCACTTATTTTAAGCACAGAATTTTATTTTGAGTTCATTCTTCTTTTTTTTTTTGAAAGTTTTGGCATAAAGGCGTTTAAAGATTTCCAATTATTAAGCTATTAATACAATTTGCATATTGAACATTATACAATTAAATAGAGTATATGTGTGTACATGTTTGTGTCTATGTGTGTTTATATAGAATGTATTTACATATATATATATATATAAAGATATATATATATACACACACACATTATGTATGTACATACATACATACATACCTATCTCTCTCTCTCTCTCTCTCTATCTATCTATCTATCTATAAAAGGAGCACTCCGTCGGTTACGACAACGAGGGTCCCAGCTGATCCAATCAACAGAACAGCCTGCTCATGAAATTAACATGCAAGTGGCTGAACAATCCACAGACATGTGTACTCCTATTGTGGCTTAGTGGTTAGGACATTCGACCCACGATTGTAAGGTCATAAGTTCAATTCCCAGTGATGCATTGTCGCATTGTGTCCTTAAGCAAGACACTTTATTTCACTTTGCCAAATGAATATGCCTATCACTTCTTGCATATCTACTTCCTTCTAGTGTACCTATCTCTTCCCAACACCTACATCTGACACAAACATTTGTGACAACATATATATTACTATCATTCTCTAACCACTGTAAAACAGCTACAGTATACTGTTCCTAATGACGAATTGTATCAGATAAATAAAATCTGTAAGAAATAGCTTTTTGCTTTCTGTTAACTCATTTAGTTCATATCACCACTGTTCCACGAAGTCTTAACTCTTTTGCTATAAATACTAATAACCACTGAATCTGCTGCATCTTTCAGTAACATATACCTGTTACATAAGTAACATTATACAATGTCACATACTTAATGGTATGTGTGCTATACAAATGCTTTCAGGTTGTAGTTTTCATCCAGGGAAAGTTCATTTCAAAATGTAGTGTCTTAAAAAAAACACAGTATACTTCAAAGCCAAGTGAAATGAATCACTCTGGAGGTGATCGAGAATAAGATGGATATTGATATTTCGCTGTTACTTTAGCTCATCAGTGTTTTGTCCCCAGGATGAATTCTAATCACTGGCCTGAAGTATGTACAGATAGTGCAAAATCTATCAACTGATGTGCAATAGAATTGCACAAGGAAAACAAAATTCAAATTTTGAGTTAGAAACAGTTCTATGAAACCATTTAACAATACAAATACATTATGTGTTCATCCTATATATCATCATCATCATCATTTCACGTCTGCTTTCCATGTTGGCATGGGTTGACAGTTTGACTGGAACTGGTAAGCCAGAGAGCTGCACCAAGTTCCAGTCTGATTTGGAGTGGTTTCTATGGCTGGATGCCCTAACTAACATCAACTACTCCCAGAGCGTAATGGGTGCTTTTTACGTGCCACCGGCACAGGTGCCTTTTACATGGTACCGGCAACAGCAACTACTATGATTTCATACGTGCCATTTACATAACACTGGCAACAGCCATGACTACGATTTCACTTGGCTCAATATATATATATATATATATATATATATATATATATATATATATATATATATATATATATATATATATATAAACATACACACACACACACACACTCACACACACACACACACACACACACACACACACATGTATATAAATATATATATTTATACTTAAGTATATATGTTGTCAAATATACACATATAAATATGGATATATATGCATTTGCATCAGCTGATGTTCGTTTTTCCATGCTGACATGGGTTGGACGATACACACACACACACACACTCACGCACACTCTCACACACACACACACTCACGCACACTCTCACACACACACACATTCACGCACACTCTCACACACACAGACACACACTCTTTCTCTCTCACACACACATACACACACACATATATGCACATGTATGTAAAATAAGGAAAAGACGTGTGAGAGTGAAAGAAACCTACATTTCCATATTTCCATGAAATGCTACACATTCCAAACCTATCTTTAAACCAACATTACTACACAGAGCAGAATCAGTAGTTGAAACGATGTCCAAAAAAATCCACCCCGTTTCAGTAGAGTACCCCAATTTATTTGGTTGGATTGAGCCAATCATCATTGGATGATGAAAAACGATATTCCTTCAGCAAACCAGCTGTGCTTACTGGCAACAGCATAGCAACAGCAACTGGATACCAAACAAACTGCCTGTGTATGCGTTTGTATGTGTGTGTGTGTTTGTGTGTGTATGGTAGTTTGCTGTCTCTAGCTATGTGTGTCTGTTAGTGTATGACTATATGTGTCTGTGGGCTTCTCCATCAAGGCATCTGTGTATGTTTTGTGATTTATCACTGTATAACTATGCATGCGTTTGCTTGATTTATGGCCAGTATGTGTGTGTATGTGTGTGTGTGTGTGTGTGTGTGTGTACGTGAGTATGTAAGTTCTTTGAGTTCATGTCTATGTGCACGTAATCCTTAACATGAGAATATGTTTTACATGTTTAGTGATATGTGCGTACTAATATTACTGTTTTAATGAGAGAGAGGTGGAAGGGATGTGCGTGTGTGTGTGTGTGTGTGTTATTGTAAGGAAAAGATCGACAGTAACTTCTAAATTTCATCTCTGCTGCCTTTGTTGGATTGTCTGACCAACAAAGGCGAAGCTTTAAAGTTACTGATACATCAAATACCCCCTTGTCAGTTCCACGTACTTCTCGAAATTTTTGCTCACTGTTCCCAGGGCTCCGACAATTATTGGTGCTACTGCTACCTTTATCATCGACCACAACTGCTTAACTTCCCAAGCTACCCTGTCATATCTCGCAGCTTTTCTTTCTTCCTTATCGCATACCTTATTGTCAGCTGGGCATGCTATGTCTATGATCCAGAATAGTTCGTTTTCTTTCTCAATTAACACTATGTCTGGCTTCCTATTCTCTATCTCATGGTCGCACTGAATCATAAAATTCTATAGGATCTTTGCATTTCCATTTTCGACAATGCCTTCGGGTTTGTGGTCGTACCAATTTTTTTCTCTGCCAAGTCCATAGTTGTCGCAAAGTGTCCAATGGACAAACCTTGCTATATTGTCGTGGGGGTCTCTTATATTCCTTCTGGGCTAGTGGCGTACATTGGCTGGTAATATGCCATTCGGTTTCCCCGTTTTGTCCACAGATTCTGCATTTATCACTTTCTGATGTGTTGTCCATTCTGTATTTTATGTAGTTTGTTCTTAGTGCTTGCTCTTCGGCAGCACAGATTAGAGCCTCCGTTTCCGGTATTAAATCACTTTTAGTCATCCATAGCCATCTTTTTTCTCTGTCTGTTTTATCTTCAACATCCCTATTATTATTAATATTATTATTATTATTATTCCACCAAGATCGACTTTGCTTTTCATCCTTTTGGGGTCGATGAAATAAGTACCAGTTATGCACTGGGTTGATATAATCAACTAGCGCCTTTCCTCTAGAATTTTTAAGGCCTTGGGCCTAGAGTAGAAATAATAATTATTATTAAGGAAACGAGTGGGTAGAATTGTTAGCAGGCTTTATTATTATTAGGCAGCAAAGTGGCAGAGTTGCTAGAGCAATTCTAGGCAGAATGCCTTCTGTTTGCCCTTTCATTCTCACACTCACACACACACACACACACACACACACACACACACACATACACATGTATATGTATATGTGTATGTATATATATATATATATATACATATACACACACACACATACATATATGTACATGTGTGTGTATGTATGTGTATATAAGGGAGAATATACAAATAATAACAACAGACGAGGACAGGTGGTGTAAATAACAAAAGGATATATTAGTATGTGTATATAAGCATATATGTGTGTGTGTGTATATATATGCATATATATATATGCATATATATATATATATATATATATATATATATATATATATATATATATGCATATGTGTGTGTGTGTGTATATCTCACCTATGTTATAAATTCTTTCTAACACTTGGAAGATACCCTTGAAGTAGTTAACAGATTCTGTAACCTAGGTAACCTAATTAGCAATAAGGAT
Source organism: Octopus bimaculoides (assembly GCF_046866305.1). Taxonomy (NCBI): domain Eukaryota; kingdom Metazoa; phylum Mollusca; class Cephalopoda; order Octopoda; family Octopodidae; genus Octopus; species Octopus bimaculoides. The sequence continues at coordinate 7,560,195 of NC_142941.1, forward strand.
GGTTGTTCTCAAAGCATAGTAACCAGATTAAGGAATTCTGTCTTTGAATGAATGTCAGAGTTTTATGATATTTGCGTACGAGGAGTGATGTTGTAGGATTACAAAGCATGGACACTGCATGTAGGAGATGTGCAGAGGATGAAAGGAAATTAAATGAGTAAGTTGCATGTGAGTAAGAAGTTTGCATTGCAGCCGTGTAGTCTCAGGTTCAATCTCACTACATAGCACCTTGGGCAAGTGTTTTCTACAATAGTGCTGGGCCAGCCGATGTCTTGTGTGTTTGTGAGTTTATTCGGTAGAAGGAAACTGTGTG
>NC_142941.1:7565507-7578007 GCF_046866305.1 Octopus bimaculoides
TATAGTAATAAACATGTTAATACCCAAGACCTGAAAATAAATTTTGGATCTCATGTCCTTTTATGAATCTCATAGTCTTAACCACTTAATTTTTATGAAGATCCAACTCAAAGACTTCCACACATCATCTACAAGCAATGCCATGTATGCATTCACACCAACACAACCAATAATCACAAGTGTTTATAAATGCTTATATTCAATGGTGATCCTTAATATTCTTTTCAATCCTAGGCATAAGGCCTAAAATTTGGGAGGAGGGGGCCCAGTCAAGTAGATCGATCTCAGTACGCAACTGGTACTTAATTTATCGACTCCCAAAAGGATGAAAGGCAAAGTCGATCTCAGCGAAATTTGAACTCAGAACATAAAGACCGACGAAATACAACTAAGCATTTCGCCCGGCGTGCTGACGTTTCTGCCAGCTCACCGCCTGGTGATCCTTAATATTATTAACAGTAATGGTTTCTAAATGGCTTCTTGGATTTCATAGAAACTTAGATGGTCTGTGTTGGTGAGAAATTAATCAATATAAAGTCCAGAATAATGAGTAAGTTTATTTATTATGAAGAGTATAGATGATCCATATATAAGTAATACTTTTTAAAAAACATTGTTTGAACTTGCAGTTTGGTTCATAGTTTTCATTAGGAACCAAGCCCTGTGCTTATCAAATAGAGAAAACACTGCATTAATGACATAGCACCGGTGCCGGTGCCATGTAAAAAGCACTCAGTCTCCTCTGTAAGGTGGCTGGTTTTAAGAAGGGCATCCAGCCATAAAAACCCTGTCAAAACAAACTGAAGCCTGGTGCGGTCTTTGGCCTAGCCAGCCCCTGTCAAACCATCCAACCCATGCCAGCATGGAAAACAGGCATTAAATGATGATGATGATGATGATAATGATGATGATGATAATGATGATGATGATAATGTAAACAAACTGAAGTGTTAATTAAAAAAAGTTATTTGAACCCCATTGTAACTGTAATTTAATATTTCTTAATTGCCCTGTCGTCAAATATATGCAAATATTACTCATAACAAAATTTTGTATTTGAATATCTAACGTATCAAATTACACGGAAAAATACTTGCAAAACAATAGGATTTTACAATGGAAAATGAATAACGGAAAGGAAACAGCAAATCCACTTTCCACTCTTCCCCGTTCATAGGAATGCAGGAGTTTGGAGCTGTGCACATGGCTACACCCAACCCGACATGACATGTCTCACATCATCCTTCATAAAAGCACTGTGTCCACTCCTATCCTTTAACTTCTACTGGTCCAATCAGCGTACTGAGCCACAATTAGTGTGAAGTACACACTATAAATTAATCTATATTGTTTTAGCATGAGAACCAAATAAAATATGCATGCTGTATAAATGTAATAAACAACAAGTGAATTTTTATTTATAGAAAGTTAATGAAACATAGCTAATAAAAATATCTCCGTAAGTACAGTGGTTCTCTAAACAAACAGACACCCTCCTCCCACTGTAACCACCAAATCTTTGTGAAATTTTCCCTTTACTCCTTCTTTATTAATAATTCTTTCTATTATAGGTACGAAAGACCTAGACCTCTGGAGATATGCTGTGATTGAGAAGACCCGGCAAGTAAAGTGAGATCACAGCCATAGCCTATACCAGTGTCGCATAACCAGCACATTTAAAAAGTACCTTTGAATCATCAGGCAATATGCTGTGCTTGAAGGGGACCTATCGAGTCAAATAAAATCAAAATCAAAAATCAAATTATAATCAAATGAAAATTGTAGTTGTGGCCAATTTTGGCACAAGGCCAGCAAATTCGGGGGATGGGCTATGTTGATTACATCGACCCCAGTGTTCAATTGTTACTTATTTCATTAATTCCCAAAGGATGAAAGGCCAAGTCGACTCTGGTGGAATTTGAACTCAAAATCTCAGAACAAATGAAATGTCACTAAGGGTTCTTGCCCAGTGTGCTAACGATTCTGCCAGCGTGCAGATTAATAACAAGAAGACAATATAGAGTTTGGACCCATGTAATTTTTTTTTTCTTTGCCATAGTAGTGTTAGACAAATTTAAAAAGTTTAAAACTAATTTAATTTCATTAAGCATAGCAATTTATCTGCTTCTTTTTTCAGTCTTCACAAATCCCTTACTCCCAAGAAAGAAGTTCCACCCATAAGAAACCACTACGTATGTGTAGATTCTATGTACAAAAAAAAAAAAAAGCAACAACTGAGAATTGAAAAGTAAACATAAAGACCACCACCACCACCACCAACCACCGCTGCCGCCACCACCAATTATGTCACTGACACACAAACAGTGTCCTTTATCTCCAATCTTCTGTGGTTACATGTCTGGTCTCGGGGAAATATTACCTTGCTTGGAAACAGGTGAGGGTTGGCAACAGGAAGGGCATGCAGCCATAGAAAAACCTGCCTCGGCATATTCCATCCGATCCATGCAAGCATAGAAAAGTGGGCATTAAAACGACGACGACGACGATGATGATGATGATGATGATGATTATTTGTTGGCACTCTGTCACTTACGACATCGAGGGTTCCAGTTGATCCGATCAATGGAACAGCCTGCTCGTGAAATTAACGTGCAAGTGGCTGAGCACTCCACAGACACGTGTACCCTTAACGTAGTTCTCGGGGATATTCAGCGTGACACAGTGTGAGAAGGCTGGTCCCTTTGAAATACAGGCACAACAGAAACAGGAAGTAAGAGTGAGAGAAAGTTGTGGTGGAAGAGTACAGCAGGGTTCGCCACCATCCCCTGCCGGAGCCTCTTGGAGCTTTTAGGTGTTTTCGCTCAATAAACACTCACAACACCTGGTCTGGGAATCGAAACCGCGATCCTATGACTGCAAGTCCGCTGCCCTAACCACTAGGCCATTGCGCCTCCACTGATGATTACTACTACAGCATAAACCACAATAATTTCCACTGTTTAAACTATAACAACCAGTAGTAAGAAAGAAGGTAACTATGAAGGATATGAAGCAGTGTGACAGTATAAACTAAGACATGTACGGTCTGCACTGCAGCCAGTAAAGTATAAACTATTACAAAGAGGACGGTATGAATTATAACAATCAGTAATATATAGGTCTTAACAGTCATTCAGCAGAAACTATAGCAACTAGTATAGTACAGGCCTTTTCAAACAGGACAATATGGCCTTTAAAATCAGTAGTACATGCATCTTAGCAACTAGTACATTTTGATATTAACCACTGTACAAGACAATAAAGGGTTTCAGTTGAGAAGGTCACTTTGAGAGGGAACATGATGTTATTTAGAACCAGATATAACTTGAAAATTCAATGACCTTTTAAACTCATCTTGATTCGTATTTTTTTAGTTTTTTACTTTTTATTTCTGAAAATTTAAGGAGTAAAAGCACTTATGAGAATGTGTGTGTGTGTGTGTGTGTGTGGTATATGTATTTGCTTTTATATCAATGGAGTTTTATGTTGGTGTATGTTTGTGCATGGCTTGAGTATGTGCAGTGTACATAGAAGGCTTGAAGTGTTTAGTGCACATGTATTAAGTGTGTGAGACCAAGTCTGTGTAGAAAATGTATGCCAGTGTATCTAAGTATACATGCACTAGTGTATATGTAAGAGCGTATACATATGCATGTATATATGATTATATATGTGATGTCTGTGTGTCTGTGTGTGTGTTCATGTGCATGCACGTGGGTGTGTGTTGTTGTTGCCTATTAGAGATGAGGGTTCTTTATTTTCCCAGATGATTTTTCTGCAAGAATCTAAGCATTGCCTACTTAACCTTGAATAAAAAAAATCTGCCCTTTCTGAACAGTTCAAGCTTCAAGTTCTCAACCAATACAAGGACTAACTATTGCATTACAGTACTTTTCAATTATTATTTGAATGACACCACTTGAATGTAAATTTTTTCTTTTTTTGAATGTGTGAGGTTGACTTTTCTCCAATACAAACTATTCATGTCAAATACATCATTTATTCTATAGAAAACTCAGAACTTATTTTTCAGCATGCTGCTTTGTTTTGTTTTGTTCTTATTTCCCCCACCCCCACCCCACCCAGACCCACCCCATTTGTAAATTATCTGTAAGTTTCTTTGGCTATGTCACAACAACACAAGATACATTCTTTCGTCTGGGTATGTGGGAAGAGACACGAGAAAGAGATCCCACACATACACACCTTGTTCGGTTATTGGTGGCATGGAGCAGGGCTGAGGGTAGCATTCAACAACAACAACAACAACAGCATTCGCAATTCCATCTCCAGCGATAACCTTGGAAAAATACTCTTTCTACCTTTTCCTCTTTCTCTTGCTCACACACACACACACACACACACACACACACACACACACACACACACACACACACACATACACGCACCTTGAATGAGATTATAGAGAAAAGAGTTGTCTACTTAACGACAGGATTTACAAGTTATCATTATTATTATTATTCAATAGAGCAAGCTGTTGTCATTTAGCTGTAGGTCAGCTTTGATGGGGCAGACCTTCAAGCTGTGACCATCTATGCTCATATTCAGACCTGGTGTGGTCCAGATCTGCATTAACCATTGCGTCATTCCATTTTCTCTGTAAGTGTTATTTGGGGAGGAAAATTTGGCTGATATTTCTAGCATAAAACAAGGCTGCCTCATTTCCTCATCAGCTGTTGTACTTTTGAGTGGATTAACTTATTGAAAATGGAATTTACACTTCAACTAGATGTTTTACATACTGGCAGTTATCGCAATCTCCCTCTTTCTCTCCTAATATGCCCACCTCCGCTCTCTCTATATCTCTCTCCAATTACTTCCTCCATTTTGCTACTCGTTATTGACATTTTTAAATGGTTTTTGTATTTCTTAAAATAATGATTGTTATCAACTGATTATTGTTATGTAAAAATGCTTTATTCTCAAATCCCCAAATGATATCAGTAAGTTGCTTCCACTGTACATTAATAGATATGTGTGAATGTATGTGCATATGCATGTGTGTGTGTGTGTGTGTATATATATATATATATATATAAACAATATATGAGTATATGCATATATATGTACATGTATGTATATACGTTCATCTACATGTAAATATAGATACATAACTGGGTACATGACGTGGCAAAAGAACAAGGACAAAATGGTAAACAAGGTGCAACAAATAAGCAGGCCACATAGAAACATCCCCTTCATCAGCTGCCACCATTAAAACTCCGGCGTTTCGAAATATATATATATATATAGGTATTGCAAATTTTAGATGTAATACTTGATAATTGTAAGCACCTGTATATGCCAGAAAGTGGCCAAGGTGAAAGAATATATTAAAATGTAAAATTAAAACAGAGCACAAAGGAATCCTTTGTGTTCATCATCATCATCATCATCGTTTAACGTACGCTTTCCATGCTAGCATGGGTTGGACGATTTGACTGAGGACTGGTGAAACCGGATGGCAACACCAGGCTTCAATCTAATTTGGCAGAGTTTCTACAGCTGGATGCCCTTCCTAACGCCAACCACTCAGTCTGTTTTAATTTTACGTTTTATATATATATATATATATATATATATATATATATATATAGGGAGAATTCACAAAAAAAAAACAACAGACGAAGACAGGTGGTGTAGAAAACAAATAGATGTATTAGTATAACGCTCGGGAATTGAGAAAGTCTTTAACGTTTCGAGCCTATGCTCTTCCACAGAAAGGAACACAGAAAGAAACAAGGAGAGACACACACACATACACATATGCACACATATGTGCATATATATGTGTGTGTGTGTGTGTGTGTTATTTTGTGTTGAGCTGTTGAAATGCAATGTCTTCTTTCAAACACAATGGTTATATTATGTTTGAAATAAGACATTTATGCAGAATTACCATGACTCTAATTCAGCAGATTGATTAGTAATCGAGTCCTTTATTTTCACTCAATGCCATGAAGGGTACCCTTCTAATATGACTTAGATGTAACTTTACATGAAAGTGAGAATGAAAGTAAGCTAGCTGAGAAAAAAAACAAAACCCAAAAGAACTGCAAAAGGTGAATTATCATAGAATATGATGACCTAGGTTTAGTGTTGTCAAAAACATTATAATTATGCAACATATGTTTATTCTGACCTATTCTGCAGAATGTATAAATATATCTAAACAGATTCTATTACTTAACTCTTTGAGTACTTCTCACTGGAACAGCTTAGCACGCTGAAGAAGTAGAGCTTGTCCTACAAAATTGTATTTCTGTTTCACACACTTAGAAATGTATTAATCTACAGAATAGCTTACTTCAATGCTCTTTTATAAAGTCATCATAATTTGAAGCCATTGATTGGGCTGGTTTTCTGTGTTTTGTATTTCAAGTGACACATTTAATATTTCTATTTTGGTGGTGACGGTGAGAGATTAATGAAACATTAGGGTGATGTTGGTTTCACCTAATTACACTGGTTTCAAATTTTGGTACAAAGCCAGTAATTTCAGGGGAGTGGGGGCTAGTTGATTACATTGACCCCAGTGTTCAACTGGTACTCATCTTATTGATCCTGAAAGGATGAAGGACAAAGTTGACCTTGGCGGAATTTGAACTCAGAGCGTGATGATGGATAAAATGCTGCTAAGCATTTTGCTTAGCATGCTAATGATTCTGCCAGCTCACTTTCTTTCACCTAATTATATTACTGGTATTCATTACTTCAAAAAGCCAGCAGGGTAAAGAACATTTTTGTATGAACTGGTCAGGAAGCAGACTGAGCCAACAAACAAAGCACTGGATGGTAATTTGATTTGCTAGAAATAGCAACCAACTCCTTCACATCACATCCTGTCATATTCAGAAATGACATTCTACAATATAGTACTAGATGTCTTACACTAAGGGTGGACTGAGACCACAAGGGCCCTTGTGCATAACTGTTTACCAGGCCCCTCAGTATGCAGAGTTAACATATAGATTGTGAGCCCGTCAGATCTCTGGGCACTCAGGCAGTGTCCAATTGACCGACAGCTCAGTCTGCCCCTGTCTTGTACGTCAAAATAAAAAAAAAGGGATGATCATAGCTGGAATACCTTTAAATTATTGGCCAGCTAGATCAAATTGTGTGCAAGAGGCCAAATTGTCCTAGCTGTTGTCCATTCATTCAGGCCACCAAATATATGTTGCTATACAATATGACATAACAGTTCAATGAACAAACAGGGAATCTCAATCCAGATTGCTATAATTCCATACTTAGATAAAATGCAATATAGAATTTATATGTAAGGGAAATGCTATCCATTTATACAGCTAAAAGGAATTTATATTATATATTGCTTATGAAAGATATATGATAAAAATAAATATAAATGGCTCCTAAACCCTAAAGGTTTTTCAGAACTGGTGCTTGGTTCTGGTTTCATGGCATGTGTGACAAAAGAGATAACTATTGATCTGGATACTATGCTGGCTTGTCTTAGTTAATATTGATGTCTAAAAATAGCAGAAAGCCACAAATTTTGGGTGATATTAGAGTCGATGCTTTATAGGAATATTAAATCATTCCAAGTACTTACTAGTATTTTATTTTATCAACTCCAGAAAGATTTTTAAAGGGCATGGTTGATCTCAGTTGGATTTGATCTCAGAATGTAAAAGATTGTAACTAAATATTCTTTGGTCGAACAACCCTAACCCAGGACTTATTCTTTCTAAGCTTAGTACTTATTCTATCGGTGTCTTTTTGCCAAACTGTTAAGTTACGGAGATGTAAACACACCAACATCAGTTGTCGAGCAATGGTGGTGGTGGTAGGAGGGACAAACACAGACACACAAACATATACATATACATACATACATATATATATATATATATATATATATATATATATATATAAAAAAATTTAAGGAATGGAGTAAACGCATGTTATAACTGCATACTTTATTCCGACATATGTTTCGAAGAATTACAATTTATGCGATCCATAGGAATCGTCGATGTTAAAAATGTAAACTTCTCCTCCGGGCATAATGTCTTACATTTAAGATGGTTCTTATACATTCCCTGAGGAGAAGTTTACATTTTTAACATCGACGATTCCTATGGATCGCATAAATTGTAATTCTTCGAAACATATGTTGGAATAAAGTATGCAGTTATAACATGCGTTTACTCCATTCCTTAAATTTTTATATATACTCAAATACCCAAAATATCAAGGAGTTTCTGCCTCACTAACAGGAATTACACCACTGTTATTTTGTGATCTTTGCTACCTTGGTTTCTATTAACCCATTTATTCTATCCGAATTATTATTTATTAGGATAAAATAAATACATATAATTAAATATATATATATATATATATATATATATATATATATATATATATATATAAGTGAGTTCAATTAGAGGTTATAAAAACCATCTAAGGGATATTTATTTATATCCAATGAATTACAGGGGAGATAAACGAGTGGGAAATAGTAGGAGTTAAATATATATATATATATATATATATATATATATATATATATATACGATAGGCTTCTTTCAGTTTCCACTTACCAAACCCACTCACAAAGCTTCAGTCAGCCTGAGAGTATAGTAGAAGACACTTGCCCAAGGTGCCACACAGTGGGACTGAACCCAGGACCATGTGGTTGGGAAGTAAACTTCTTACCACACAGCCACTCCTACATGTATTGCAACCAATAACTCATGATTAGGCCGATCATCCTTCTTTAAATTACACAGATGAGAACACAAAGCATGCTTCTGAGTAAACATCCTGTGTGATTCATCAAGTTGACCTCAACAAGATTTGATCTCAGAATCTTAAGGATTGTACCTAAGTACTTCAGATATTTCATCCAACTACTTATGATTTGGCTGATCTGATCCACCACCTCTTTACTCTTTACTCTTTTACTTGTTTCAGTCATTTGACTGTGGCCATGCTGGAGCACCGCCCTTAGTCGAGAAAATCAACCCCAGGACTTATTCTTTGTAAGCCTAGTACTTATTCTATCGGTCTCTTTTGCCGAACCGCTAAGCTACGGGGACGTAAACACACCAGCATCGGTTGTCAAGCGATGTTGGGGGGACAAACACAGACACACAAACATATATACACACACACACATATATATATATATATACATATATACGACGGGCTTCTTTCAGTTTCCGTCTACCAAATTCACTCACAAGGCTTTGGTCGGCCCGAGGCTATAGCAGAAGACACTTGCCCAAGGTGCCACGCAGTGGGACTGAACCCGGAACCATGTGGTTGGTAAGCAAGCTACTTACCACACAGCCACTCCTACGCCTATTAAACATAATTTATATACATGTTTACATGAAAATATTTTCTTAAAATAATTTAGATCAGCACACAAAGAGCGTTTCTGAGAGAATTTTCCATGTGATTCACCAAAGAATTCTCAACAAAATATCCAAGTATGACACATAAAAGACATATTGATAAAAAAACATGTGAAATGGAGTGAATCATACAACTTTAACCGAAATATCTGAAAAACAACCTTTAAAGTTCTGTCTAAACTATCTCTCGTGTAGTTATGGAGTATGTTGGGGTTTTTTTTTTCTTTGTAAATAAATGAGATAGTTTCCATTACTTTCCAGGTCAAAGGTGATTTATAACTTATAATAGTAAAAGAAATAGGGCGGTGGGGGTGGGGGGAGTAGAAGGAAGACAGAAAAAAAGAAAAAACAAGGAGGAAGAAAAAAGAATTAGAAGAGAAAGAGGAGAGGAAATAAGAAGAAGAAAGTGAGAAAGAAAGAAAGAAAAAGAAGAGAAAGAAAAATATAAAAGAAGAGAAGGGGGAAAAAAAAAGGAAGCAGAAAAATCAAAGTATATTTAAAGTAAACAGACACAGACAGACAAAAAAAAAAAGAGAAGAAAATAAGAAATGTGGAGGAGGAGGAGGAGGACAAAGAAGAAGAAAAAGAAGAATGAGAAGAAGAAGAAAAAGAAGGAGAAGAAGAAGAAAAAAGAAGAACAAGAACAACAACGGTGGAGGAGGAGGAGGAGAAGAAGAAGAACAACAACAACAACAGTGGAGGAGGAGAAGAAGAACAAGAACAAAACCAACAACAAAAGTGGAGGAGGAGAAAGAAAAAAAAGAAGAAGAAGAAGAAGAAGAGTGAGAGCAGCAGAGAGATCTCTCCAACAAATTGTTTTATATTTTGTTAAAACTGGTGGAAGACATTGAGGAAGCAATGACTAAGTGATGAATATACTGAACCACAGGCATACCTATCCCTGTAAGGAGACTTCACCAAGCTTATATATAAATATATATATATATATATATACATATTATATATATATATATATATATTGGTGTGTGTGTATGTATATGTATATATATATATTATGTATATATATATTATTATTAGGAGTGGCTGTGTGGTAAGTAGCTTGCTTACGAACCACATGGTTCCGGGTTCAGTCCCACTGTGTGGCACCTTGGGCAAGTGTCTTCTACTATAGCCTCGGGCCGACCAAAGCCTTGTGAGTGGATTTGGTAGACGGAAACTGAAAGAAGCCTGTCGTATATATGTATATATATATATTTATGTTGTGTGTTTGTGTTTGTCCCCCCAACATCGCTTGACAACTGATGCTGGTGTGTTTACGTCCCCGTAACTTAGCGGTTCGGCAAAAAGAGACCGATAGAATAAGTACTAGGCTTACAAAGAATAAGTCCTGGGGTCGATTTACTCGACTAAAGGCGGTGCTCCAGTATGGCCATAGTCGAATGATTGAAACAAGTAAAAGAATAAAAGAATATATATATATATATATATATATATATATATGTAAGCTGTGAAACAGTGCGTCAATAATATGTTTGCCTAACCCCTACTGGCATGGAAAAGCGGATGTAAAGATGAATGAGCAAAAAATGAGTAAACAAATAAATACATATGCACACACACACACACACACACACACATGTGCACAAACACACACACACACATGTATAATTGCAGGCACAGTTGTGTAGTTAAAAAGTTCCCTTCCCAATGAAATGGTTCTAAGTTCAGACCAGTGAGCAGTACTGTGGGCTCGTCTGTCCTTGTACATCCTGGGGCCAACCAAAGATTAGTTAGTGGGTATGGTAGACGGAACTGAAGGCGCATGGCCTAAAGTTTAGGCTGTGTTACTCATGGTCACTAGAGCATTGGCTCAATTCTTGGACCCGGGTGGTGCATTGTCTTCTTGAGCAAAACACTTCATTTCATGTTGTTCCAGTCCACTCTGCTGTAAGTGGGTAACCCTTTGACAGAATAGGCCTTCCAATTAGAAATAAGATATCTATCTATCTTATTTAGCTAGCTAGCTATATATCATCATCATCATCATCGTTTAACATCCGCTTTCCATGCTAGCATGGGCTGGACGATTTGACTGAGGACTGGTGAAACCAGATGACTACACCAGGCTCCAATCTGATCTGGCAGAGTTTCTACAGCTGGATGCCCTTCCTAACGCCAACCACTCAGAGAGTGTAGTGGGTGCTTTTACAAAGGCCAGTCAGGCGGTACTGGCAACGGCCACGCTCAAAATGGTGTATTTTATGTGCCACCCGCACAAGAGCCAGTCCAGGGGCACTGGCAACGATCTCGCTCAGCTATATATATATATATATATATATATATATATATATATATATATATGTTAATTCTCTAAATGAAGTATTAACAGTAACTGCACGATAAAGTGTAGTATATTGCCACTTAAGTGTGGCTGACCCCTAGGGGTGGATGTTACTGTTGCTTTTAGCATCTCCTCCAGCTGGCTTATCGACACTAGTGTGTCGATAAGCCAGCTGGAGGAGATGTCCTCCTGGGGCTAAAAGCAACAGTAACATCCACCCCTAGGGGTCAGCCACACTTAAGTGGCAATATACTACACTATATATATATATATATATATATATATATATATATATATGTATATATATATATATATGTATATTCTTTTACTATGTATGTATGTATATGTATATATATATATATATATATATATATATATATATATATATATATATATATATATTCTTTTACTTGTTTCAGTCATTTGACTGTGGCTATGCTGGAACACTACCTTGACGGATTTTAGTTGAATAAATCTGCCCAGGACTTATTTTTTTAAAACCAAGTACTATTCTGTGGGGGTTTTTTTTTGCTGAACAGCTAAGTTACAAGGATGTAAGCACACCAACACCGGTTATGTCTAACCAAAGCTGACCATAGTTACTCAATAACAATAAATGAAGATTCATTTTTTTTTTAGCAAAGCACTGGCTGGAATAGAAGAGAAGTCTTCAAGTTTCAAACCATCATGATTAAAAAAAAAAAAAAAAAAAATCAGATGAGGCTTCTTTCTCATCTTCCTGTCCATGTGACAGTCTTCCAGTGTCCGGTTTAGGAAATGAAATGCATAAA
>NC_142941.1:7583007-7593007 GCF_046866305.1 Octopus bimaculoides
GTTATAATGTCTTTGATAATTCTGTATCAATGGAAATTGTACTAGTATTTCCTGAGTCAGATTCTTATAAATATTGAAGAGTTTGAAGATGACAGGGAGGCAAGTTTGAGAGTATACTGTTTGAGGGTGTTGAAAAAATGCTGTCAGGACTAATCACCCTTGTTTGGCAGAGGAGACCAGAATAGTTTTCTTACTTGGCAACAGTATGCACATGGTGATTTAGGAAGTGAGTGTGTTGATTGAAGTTAGGAAGTGGAATGGGTAGCAGTTGTGATGGATTTATCAAGAGGCGTAATACTTCCCAGCTACATTCATTGAGAATGGTTGGTGAGAGGATGCTGCAAATTTACTAGAGATAATTTTGGCTATGAACCAAAATAACTCAGACACAATTCAGAAAAAAAGAAGGAATCTTCTTACTTCCTGGTGGTCAGACAGCATATGTTGTATCAGTTAGGGAATGCCTTTCAAGTGACACTGAGTAATTTCCTCCAGATATAGTAGAAGCCGCTTGCCCAAAGTACCACACAGTAGGACTGAAACTGGAACCATGTGGTTGAGAAGTTGAGAAATGTATTTATGTTCATACTGCAAATCTTATTATCAATGTGTTAACACTTTTACGGAATAAGTATGCTGTGTTCTTTGTGAGACTATTAGTGAACTATTCTGAGGTGGATGGGAAGAGCTTTGGTTGTGCAATGGGAATTGAGGTACATACCAAGGAAAGGTGTTTTCTGATGAGTCAGAGGTAGAGCATATTTGCTGACATAAGTAGTCAGCTTAGAATTGGGGGAGTTCCAATCACTTAGTAGACTTAAAGTACCAGAGGGTTCAAGAAGCAGACAGTATTATGCAGTAGGTGGGTGGAAAGGGGGAAGACATACATACATTCATACATACATACATACATACATGCATACATACATTCATATATACACACATACATACATACACACATACATACATACATACATACATACACACATACATACATACATAAATACATATACACGTGCATACATACAGACAGGCAGACAAATAGTCAAGTAGATAGATAAACATAGACAGTCAGACAGACAGACTGATAGATACAGAGATAGATAGATAGATAGACAGATAGATAGATACATACATACATAGAAAAACATACATACATACATACATACATAAACGTACTTATATGTACATTTTTACATGTGTACACACTAATATACACACAATGCATTTACTGACATATAAACATGCATAGTCATACATTTAAAATAAGCTAATTTTTTTAATGCATTTCAACTTTGTGTTTTTTGTTTTCCTACTTCAGCAAGTCACGGTGAAATCTATTCCTTCCTGAGGTGGTCTGATAAAACCAAAACATATCCAGCATCCAGAGATGTCTCACTCCTCGTCGTCATGTTCATCATCATTATTATTATTTAATGTCTGCTTTTCGTGCTAGCATGGGTAGGACAGTTTGACAGGGGACCAACAAACTGCAGGACTGTATCGAGCTCTAATGTCATCTTAGGTATGGTTCCTACAGCTGGATGCCTTTCCTAACACCAAACACTTTACAGAGTGTATTGTGTGCTTTTCTTTTTGTTTGCTTGTTTGTTTTTTTTGTTTTTTGTGCCACTAACACAAACGAAGTTGCCAAGTAATTTGCAAGCCAGAAAAGAACAGAGAGGAAGGAAACAGAAAGAAGCTCCTTATTAAGAGGAAGTATTTGGGAGGGAAAGGTAGTGTTGGGTAACTGTATGCCAAGGGTTGAAAGGCTAAAAGTATGATGGAGGGACAAATACAGGTGTTTTGCTATAGAGGAGGTACATGGCTAAAGGAGATAAGAGGAAGGTAGGGATGGAGTCCGAGAGCAAACTCTCGAAGAACAAGGAGAGCATAAGAGAGGACATGGACAGTGGATCATGGGAGGGGATGAGAGAGTGGAAGCTTTCATAAGAGTGTGAGTGGGGAGTAGAACAGATGGGAGTAGAGGTTCATGTAGTGAGTGATGAACAAGTGGGGTGGGTGGGTGGAAGGAGATGATGGAAAATTTCTTTATGTGGAGGGATAAAATGGGAGATGAAGAATTGGATCAGGAAGGAGGATAGAAAAAGTAGTAGGTGTAGGGGCAGTGGAGAGTGAGATATAGGGATACATAAGGGGCTTTAGTAGATGGATTATGATGGTAGATATGGGAGGGCATTGAGAATAGTAGCAGAGGAGAGAGAGAGAATGAGAAGAGAGAGAGAGAGAGAGAGAAAGAGAGAGAGATAAAGGGAGAGAGGGAGAGAGAGCAGTGGCTGAAGGCACAGAAAAGTGGTGATTGGTTGAAATGGTATAGGCAGGGATGATGAGGAATGAAAATAGTCCCAAGGTGGGACTGTTTTAGAGGGGATGGACTGTAATATGGACTGATACTGGTCTCAGGTGAGTACAGCAGTTATTTAGTACCATAGCCGGGGGGGGGGGGAATGCTCCACGTATCAGGGAGAGGGGAAAGAGGAGTGGGGACAGGGCATTGCACATACAAGCATAACTGAATGCTTTTAATATATCAATATTTGTGACAAAGTTATTAGAATAATATTCTTTCTGATTTTGGCGCAAGGCCAGCAATTTTGAAGGGAGTGGGTAAGTCAACTTCATCGATCCCAGTATATGAGTGGTATTTATTTGATTGACCCTGAAAGGGATGAAAGGCTAAGTCAACCTTGGCAGAATTCAAACTCAGAACATAAAATAGCTGAGTGTGGTAATAATTATATCATTAGTCATTGATTAATATAATTTCCACATCAGGTAATTAGATTGAATTAACTTTTTAATGCTTCTTGCATTAAATGTGGCAGCAGCAGTAGTAGTAGTGGTGGTGGTGGTGGTGGTGGTAGCAGAAGCAGCAGCAGCAGGGGACAGGCATGCACTGTAACAGCGTGTCACTGCATCCACCATTTGTTGGTGATGCCTTTGTACCACTCAGGTGACAACTTCTCAACCTAGTGGTTCCCAACTTGGGTCCATACGACCCTTAGGGGTTGGAGGGATGTAACATTATGTTGTTAAAATTTATATGTAACAAAATGGCTATACTTCTACAACATGGAATATTTTAACAATTTTTTAATACAATTCCTAATAATATTTATTCTTTTACTTGTTTCAGTCGTTTGACTGTGGTCATGCTGGAGCACTGCCTTTAGTCACGCAAATCAACCCCAGAGCTTATTCCTTGTAAGCCTAGTACTTATTCTATCGGTCTCTTTTGCCGAACCGCTAAGTTATGGGGATGTAAACACACCAGCATCGATTGTCAAGTGATGTTGGGGGGACAAACACAGACACACAAACATATACACACACATACACACACACACATATACACATACATATATACGACGGGCTTCTTCCAGTTTCCGTCTACCAAATCCACTCACAAGGCTTTGGTTGGCCCAAGGCTATAGTAGAAGACACCCAAGGTGCCACGCAGTGGGACTGAACCCAGAACCATGTGGTTGGTAAGCAAGCTACTTACCACACAGCCACTCCTGCGCCTATAAATATGTTTATTAAATATTATTGCATATGACTTCAGTTTGCATATTTATTTATGATGACGAAAGTTGAAAACAGAAGCATCCAGAGATAAAAGTAGAAAATATTTAGATGAAGAAGCACAGAATGAGAAAGAGGTAGGGGAAAAGAGAGAAATAGAAGAGCAGAGAGAATGAGAGAGGGTGGAGGAGGAGGAGGCTGAGAGGGTGGAAGAGGAAGAGGCAGAAAGGGGGAAGAGGAGGAGGAGGAGGGTGGATGGAGAGAAGGAGAGAGAGAGGATAAAGAAGAATGAGGAGCAGGAGGAAGAGAGAGAGAGAGAGAGAGAGAAAGGGAGACTGACAGACAGAGACACAGAGAGAGGATGGAGGGGAGGGGAAAGAAAGAGAGAGAGAGAGAGAGAGAGAGAAAGGGAGACTGACGGACAGAGACACAGAGAGAGGATGGAGGGGAGGGGAAAGAAAGAAAGAGACAGACAGACAGACAGACAAGCAGGCAGCCAAACAGACAGACAGGGCAAACTGGCAAGACAGACAGACAAGACAGACAAGATAGAGAGGCAGACAAGACAGATAAAGCAGACAGTGAACTTGTAAGTAGAGTCAGAGCCTGTTAACTAAAAAGATGTCCAAATAGAAGAGAAATAATTGTTGTGAATGAGTCTCCACTCAAACATGTGTTCCCCTGCACAGCCAACCAGACTGCTGACCTTTCATAAAAGATCACTTGTCAGAAGAACTTGTCATTTTTATGGGACAGAGTTTAGTGAGAAGTCACATGTATATCAAGAACGATGGTATGTGTGGGTGTGCACGACATTCAATTGGAGTTTCCCTTAGAGTTTTTGTGTACCTTAATAATAGTTGGTAAAATAGATAAAGGCTATGTTGTTAGAGACTATAAAAGGGCCAAGTATTTAATCTCTTTTTTTGTTGTTGTTACTTATTTTCTTTTGTTTCTTTTTTTTTTTTGTTATAGTGCTTTGTTCTTTTATTCTTTTATTTGGTTCAGTCATCTGACTGCGGGCCATGCTGGGGCACTGCCTTTAGTCGAACAAATCGACCCCCCAGGACTTACTCTTTGTAAGCCTAGTACTTATTCTATTGGTATCTTTTGCTGAAACGCTAAGTTACAGTGATGTGAACACACCAACGTCGGTTGTCAGGCTATGATGGGGGGGGGGGGGACAAACAGACACACAAACACACACAAACTGACCCAATTCTGTTTTTTAAGCCTGGTACTATCAGTCATTTTTGCTGAACTGCTAGGTTATGGGGGGACATAAACTTATCAAAACCAGTTGTCAAGCAGTGGTGGAGATAAACAAATACACACACACACACACACATACGACATGCTTCTTACCAAATTCGCTTACAAGTATTTGGTCAGCCTGAGGCTAAGATGCCATGCAATGGGACTGAACCTGGAACCATATTGTTGGAAAGCAAACTTCTTACCACACAGCCATACCTGGGCAGCTTTCAGTTTCTGTCAACCAAATCCACTCACAAGGCCTGGGGCCATAGTAGAAGACACTTAACCAAAATGTTGTACGGTGGGACTGAACCCAAACATACAGAAACAATTTACTTATTAGACTTTTCCTATTTCTGTTCTATTCTATGGTATTAGTTTATGAGTAATGGCTCCCAGTTGATAGGTTTCCTATGGGCCAATCACTGATTCAGTGTATAAATGTGTGTTGCAAGATTGACAAGGATGTGTTTATAATACAAGGAACTTTGCAAAACGTGAGTTTTTAAGATTACTGAGAATATTTATATCCTGTATCAATACACACTCTCTCACATATATATGTATGTATGTATGTATGTATATTTGTATATTTGTATGTATGTATATATGTGTGTATGCATTTGTGAGTGTGTATGTGCATGTGTGTGTTTGTGTATAAGATATTTTGAATCTAGTTTAATACTAAATTGTTTTCATATAAAACTTGATATAAACCAAACAATATATTTTGTTTCATGTATATATATATATATATATATATATATATATATATATATATATATCATCATCATCATCATCATCGTTTAACGTCCACTTTCCATGCTAGCATGGGTTGGACGATTTGACTGAGGACTGGTGAAACCGGATGGCAACACCAGGCTCCAATCTAAATTTGGCAGAGTTTCTACAGCTGGATGCCCTTCCTAACGCCAACCACTCAGAAAGTGTAGTAGGTGCTTTTACGTGTCACCTGCACGAAGGCCAGTCAGGCGATACTGGCAACGGCCACGCTCGAAATGGTGTCTTTTATGTGCCACCCACACAAGCCAGTCCAGGGGCACTGGCAACGATCTCGCTCGAAAATCCTACAAAGGCCAGTCAGGCGGTACTGGCAACGGCCACGCTCAAAATGGTGCATCTTATGTGTCACCCGCACAAAAGCCAGTCCAGGGGCACTGGCAACGATCTTACTTGGCTTGCCGGGTCTTCTCACGCACAGGTCTCGGTCAGTAGTCATCGCCTCGGTGAAGCCCAATGTACGAAGGTCTTGCCTCACCACCTCAGCCCAGGTCTTCCTGGGCCTACCTCTTCCACGGGTTCCCTCAACTGTTAGGGTGTGGCACTTTTTCAGGCAGCTATCCTCATCCATTCTCACCGCATGTCCATACCAGCGCAATCGTCTATATATATATATATATATATATATATATATATACTTGGAAATGGATGCATTGCATTCAATTAAATAATAATATAATATATCATCATCATCATCATCATTATCATCGTTTAACGTCTGCTTTCCATGCTAACATGGGTTGGACGATTTGACTGAGGACTGGCAAGCCAGAAGGCTGCCCCAGGCCCCAATCTGATCTGGCAGAGTTTCTACAGCTGGATGCCCTTCCTAACGCCAACCACTCCGAGAGTGTAGTGGGTGCTTTTTTCTAAATTCATGCAAGCTATATTTGAAAAGTCCTACTATGTATATGGAATGTTGAAACTAAGATTATTTTTCCCATTGCTGACAACAGACATTCAGAATTAAGTAGGAACTAATTTTATGATATGCTAGTAGAATGATATACCTTGATCATGGTAAAATTTTATATAATTTTCAGAATTTGAACTGTTGAACTTTCAGCCAGTAATCAGAGGTCTAAAACATTTCAAAATAAAATAATAATAAAAAGTTACCTTCCTTGGCAATCTGTTATTATTATCATTATTATTGTTATTAATATTATTATTCATTTAGAAAAGGTCGAATTTAACTATCTCATTATTTCTTCAGCTTCAGCATTTTTTTTTTTAAATCTAAATGTTTTAATCCTAAAACATTCTCTTTACATATCTTTCATAGTTTTCCTTGTTTGTATTGTTTTCCCATCTAAAAATCTAAAAAGACAAGAGTTGTAGTTTACTTTATATGAAATAGTGGTCTGATTTTAACCCATTTGTGACCCTGTGTCTTGTGAAGTACACCACTAAGTGGTTTTGATTGATTTTGAAAATAACTAAGAATTTGGAAGGTTTAATAAAATAGCTAACTTCTTTTCTAATTATTAAATTGGTGTTTGGAAAATAACTAAATGTTCTAACATAATGTGTGTGTGTGTGTGTGTGTGTGTGTGTGTGTGTGTGTGTGTGTGTGTGTGTGTGTGTGTGTGTTAGATGCAAGGTGTGCCCAAGAAAATTCAAGGTCAATGCATCATATTCCACCAGTAAATATCATACCACCATGGGTCCAAGATAATATATTATTCTTTTATTCTTTTATTCTTTTACTTGTTTCAGTTATTTGATTACGGCCATGCTGGAGTACCGCCTTTAGTTGAGTAAATCGCCCCCAGGACTTATTTTTTTGTAATCCTAGTACTTATTCTATCATTCTCTTTTGCTGAATCGCTAAGTTATGGGGACGTAAACACACCAGCATCGGTTGTCAAGTGATGTTGGGGGGACAAACACAGACACACAAGTATATATATACACAGACATACATATATATATACATATATACGACGGGCTTCGTTCAGTTTCCGTCTACGAAATCTACTCACAAGACTTTGGTCGGCCTGAGGCTATAGTAGAAGACACTTGACCAAGGTGCCACGCAGTAGTACTGAACCTGGAACTATGCGGTTGGTAAGCAAGCTACTTACCACACAGCCTGCACCTATATATCAATTTTTAACGATGTTTGAGAAATTAAAGGCTAAGTCATCGTAGGATCTGGACATATTAAGAGGCATGTATCGAGTGTAGTGTTCGACTACAACCATGAGTATCCATTACCTCATCTGTACTTTGTATGTTCAAATAAGAGAGAGGGGGGGTAGGAAGAGGAGGAGGAGAGTAAAAGGGAGGGGAGAACGACTCTGTGTGTACCTCTGTGTGTGTGTGTGTGGTGTGTGTGTGTGTGTGTGTGTGTGTGTGTGTGAGTGTGAATGTGAGCACATGAATGTGTGTATTTGTGTATATGAGCAGGAGTGAGAGAGAGTGACAGAGAGAGAGAGAGAGTAACAGAGAGAGAGAGTGACAGAGAGAGAGAGAGAGAGAGTGACAGAGAGAGAGAGAGAGAGAGAGTGACAGAGAGAGAGAGAGTGACAGAGTGACAGAGAGAGTGAGAGATTGTGAGCATGTGAATGTGACTATGCACATGTGTGTGTGTGTGCACGAGGTGTGAATACGAGAGTTCATGTACATAAGAATGTACATGAATGCATGCGTACATGTGTATGCATGTATACGTATGTATGTGTTTGTGTGTGTGTTAATGCTTATCGTTTACATTGTACTACAGAAATGTAGTCTAATGGCCTTGGCGAGTAAAAATGCTTACTTATCTTATCAAAATGATCAAATCGTTTATCATTGTTTCCTTCTTTCTATGCATTCTAGTCATGAGACAGGATGAATCTATAATTTCTCAGTAACTTCTGACTATGCCATGTGTTATAAACCAGCCTTGTTGTTGTTATTCATGTTCTTCATATCATTCATTGGCAACAGATGATTTTTAACAATATTTTCTCAATGAAAAGAATTCTCTTAACTCGAGACCCAATTGCAATGAGAACAGAGTCAATAACAATGTATACAGCCTTGGGAAAGACATGAAAGCTGCTTCTTACTGTATTTGTACATATTAATTGTGAAGCTGGAGGTAATTAAAGGGAAGTTATTAACACAAGAGGTATCATGGGTGATGGCCGAGTGGGAAGGACACAAAACTGCTGATTTCCAGGTTGTTTTCTCTAGGCAACTCGTAATGAAGATGTACAAAGATTTAATGAAGCCTAATTAAGAAACCTGTCACTTGTAGTAATCTAATCAAAAGATATGTCCCGTTAACTATTCTTCTAAGGAATTTATTATCATCACTAGCTCACAGCAAAACCACCACCACCACCACCACCACCACTACTACCACCAGCACCACCACCAGCACCACCACCACCAGCACCACCACCACTACCAGCATCATCATCATCATCATCATGCTTCTACTATCACTGCTGCCGAAACCACTCACACTACCCATCATACTATCTTCTTTGACAGTCTCTTCCATTTCCATAAGCAAGGGTTCTCCACCATTTTTTTAATATATGGACCCCTTTGGTTATTATTTTAATTCTGATGGATTCCCAGAACCATTCAATGTTTAAAAACTAGTTTTATAGTTATGAAACTCCTTTCAAAATTCCTATTTTGTTTTCCACACATTAACTTGTGTAGGTTGAACTATGTAAAATGTTAAAGAAAGAAACCCGGCTCTTTCTTACAATATATACCAATACATACATCTTATGATGGTGGTGGTGGTAGACGGTGTAGTCGATGGTGGTGTTTATAATGATGATGGTGATGGTGATGGTGATGGTGATCACGACAAAGATGGGCAGTGGTGGAGGTGCTGGTGGCAAAGATGATGGTGATGATGGTAATGGTGATGATGATGATGATGATGATGATAACAACGGAAATGTAATGATGATGATGATGATGATGGTGGTGGTAGTAGATACAGTGGTTATAGAGATGCTGATGATTGATGTGGTGGTTGTAATGATCGTGAATGATGACTGGTTGCAATGATGATGACTGATTGTAACAGTGATGTTAAAAAAAAAAAAAATTCTTCCCCCTTCCTTTTTCCTCTATGCATTATTAGATTAAGAGGTCTATGTAGTCAAATAACCCTTTGAAACACGAAATACAAGAAGAAATTCGTTTCATTTGGTGACAACACACCAGTTTACAAAGGAATAAACCTACGGGCAAAAGGGGAAACTCTTCTTTGATTTCATGAATGTTTGTCACCTGCAAATCAATAGCATCTATGACTCAAAGAGGATGGTCTGACCTATTTTACACCCACCCATACACACAAACACATATATGTGTGCGCATATGTATGTATGTATGTATGTATGTATGCATGTATGTATTTATCTATGTATGTATA
>NC_142941.1:7598007-7608007 GCF_046866305.1 Octopus bimaculoides
ATACTTGATAGTGCATGTATAAACAGGGCAAATTTAGCCATTTCTCTGTAGACTGAAAATACAATGAACTGCCTTAATCGATTTTCAAGTTAGATCATGAACCAGATCATTGAGTTCAGGTTGGGTGATGAGGTGTGGTTTCTTGTCAGATCTACCACAGATTTGTACCCATATAACTATAAAAATATTGAATGTACTTTTATAATTTTCATAGGATAAGTTGACAAATACTTTAAGAACACCCCATTAAAATTATATCAAAATCCGTTCATAACTTTTAGAGTTATCAGTTTCGGTCCAATCCCATTTGCCCTCAATTCCTACGGAACCATCAGTGTATTTATCGTAAGTAAGATGGGTAATTTACAAGAAACTGGAGGGCCACAGAAAGAAACGGATGTTATATTCGTGATCTACACACAAAATACCTCTAGAAATAGTTATTCCCATTTCCGTTTTCATTTTCATACAGTGTATTTAGTAGGAGCAACAAAGTGATTTTAGGGCAGAGAGATTCGTGTATTGGTAAGTGCAAATGCACATAACTCTCAGACCTTGAGCCACTCTATTGTGTCTGCTAAATATTAATAAAAATATACATATACTCATATCTTGAGTTCAATTTTTCCTATTTGCATCGCCATAACTATATATATATTATCCACTCTCAAAGCTTTGGTCATCCAGGGGCTATAGTAGAAGATATTTGCCCATAGTTCCAAGCAGTGGGATTGAACCCCAAAGTATATGGTTGAAAAGTGACCTTATTACCACATAGCTACGCCTGCACTTATATGAAAATAAAATACACGTGTAAACATATGGCGCATGACCCAGGGTTTATTTAGTTACATTACAGCTTTCTAAAGCCACGTTATCTTTAGATTCCAAGCAAAGCGTAGCAACAGTTTTTAGCTACAGCTTATCTACATGTTATAGAAAAAATACAGTGTTTGTCTATGGTTGTGAATGTTTGAATTACCTGTCTTCACCAGAGAAAAAAGATGTCTTGTTTTTACTTTTGATCGCTTCAGCTGCAATGTCGTCTGCTAGCTTGAGTGTCAGATCAATGCCGGGAAATTTTGCATTTAGTTATTTTAACATTCTGTATTCATAAGACTATCACGTATCGTATTTATTCCTTCTATTGTAAAAGAAGTAGAAATGAAGTAGAAGTAGAAAAAAAAAAAAAAAGAAAATTTCTATCCATATATAAATAGCTATTTTCATTGCGAATGGCTTGTCGGAATTTTCCGATCATTCAGGCGGTAAACTACATTATTTAGGTTAGTTTTATTTTTATGATAAACAAACTTAAAAAAAAAAAAAGAATTAATAAATAAATGAAAGAAAGAAAGAAAAAAAGAAAATCCATGTCTTCAGAATTCGATCCATTTGGATTTTGATAATATTTTTAGATGCTAGGTTTTGTTCGATCCTTCGTGAGAAAAAGCTCTTACATTCGCAGTGTTCGTCCTGCGAAATATCCAATGTCAGTAGGATAATATGTCGATATGAAATTAGCATTTTGAATACTAGTTAGGCCTTATACTGTTTTCATTTCTTATGATATTTTATGCATTAACTTGATTTATTATTCTTTCTATGTTATGTGATTACCGATCTCTTCTGAGTTGTCATTTTTACCAACTAAATCATTTAACATTTTCTCTCTCTCTCTTTCAGATTTCAAATGGCCGACATTCGGATTTTGGATTGCTGGAATTTCCAAATATAGAAACAACAGTATAAGAGCCGGACTTATCCTGCATTTTCATACTGTATAGAGCAAGGTCTAGATTTAGCATAAGTGTTTTCCAAGTGAAATATACTGCCATAAAACGACTTGCTGTTCACTTTCTTATCGATTTTTAGCAGTCATATTTGCTTTGTTATTTAGGATTAGAACGACCTTGCAAATAATGTAGGATACTTGGCGTCGAGATTGAATGTCTGAAGTCGATCGCTTAAGATTTCAAAATTGTATTTTCCCTATAAAAATTTCTCAGAAATTCTTAGGAATTATTGCGGTCATCACTGTTTTACCTCATGCTCGGTCTCCCCGTCGCCCACAATCTATCCCCACCTCTAACCAGATTTAAACTCGTAACTTGATGGAAATAAACGGTATATTTCATAACGAAAACCACTGTTATACTCTATAACTTAATAGTTTCAAATTATGGTCTTATTAATTTAGTTGTTTAATTGCTAGACGTCTTTTAGTGCGTTATTTCATCCATAAAATGGTGACTCGAAATAAATACATTCGTCCGAAATTAGAACGACCGACTTTTAGGGGAAAAGAGCAGTTAATTATAGATGTGTTATATATATAATGTTCTAATATTTATAAAAAGTACGATAGACAAGCATTCCCACCCAACCAAATAGAGTTTCTTTGGTTGGGTGGGAACGTTTTTTTATTGTTCTATTATTGGTTACACCAAGAAGCAGTGGCCATGCTGGGGCACCGCCATTAATGTTTGTCATCCTTCTTATAGACACTAAGACGTTACATTTTGGTTACGTTCGCGGAAAATTTACTATGCTTGCTTGGAATTCTGTTATATAAAACCATCACGGGTGTCCCTCCAATTGTAGGAAGTGTAATTTGAAAGCAGGATTAAATTTATTTTTTTTGTAGGAATAAATCATGTTTTGAAATTAATTTTACCTTAAAAACACACCCAGTGCTTATACTTGATGTAAACTTCAAAAGCACTAGTTCACTTTTAATTTCTTTCTTTACAAAATTTAGTTTCCCGGCATTAGTTTTCTTATTTCCTATCGTATACAAGGAAAAACACCGCCCACTGGACGGTTTTCCCGAGCTTGTGTAATATATAGCAGATTACATTGTCTACTGTGTTGTTGAATCTTATTTTAGGATGCAAAAAAAAAAAAAACGTGACAAAAAACGGAAAAAGAAAAAAATGGAAGTGACGACAGAAACATAGTTTAAGAAAATAAACAATATATTTCATTAACGCATTGCAGTCTACCATGCATTCTACCAGATAAGCGGTTGACCTTTGTTAGTTAGGCCTCATATATCAGTTAGATTTGGTGATGGGGCTTGCACTTATACAGCTGTTAATTACTCTCTGCGTTTGGTAGACTCAAATGAGGACATTGTCCGTGTACAAACTTATTGAAAGGGATGGCTGCACGACAAGCGATACTTTGTTTGCATCTCAGCTGCACGGTCACATATGGTGGATTAAGTTCAGTAATCAGGAACCCGAAAATTAAATGTTTCAGCTTTTGGTACAAGGCCAGCAATATTAGGGGGTAACTGTTCAGTTTAGGGATATTAAAAAACACGCACAAATCATTGGTTGCCCTGGGGCTATAAGTAGGAACTTGCCCAAGGTGCTATGCAGTAGAACTGAACCCAAAACCACGATGCTGCTTATCAAGCTTCTTAACCACACAGCCATGGAGACGTCTCAATAAAACTGCGTTTGCAGAGGTTAAAAAAGAAACAAAGAGAGATTTCTTTGAACGATTCACACAAATATTTTAACTCTAAAGAACAATCCAATCTAAGCAGCTATGGAAACATGTCTTTGAAGATGATAAATTCTTATAAAATGGAAACAGTGTCTTTAGAATAATAATAATAATTAGGAGGAGGAGGAGGAGGAGGAGAACAATGATGAAGACAACAGTGATGGTGGTGTTGGTGGTGGTGGTGATAATGTTGCTGCTGCTGCCATTGATGATGATGATGGTGATGACGATGACGATGATGATGATGAGGAGAATAATGATGATGATGATAATTTTTTTTCTTTTAATCCCAGTTAGATCTATAGTCATTTTCTAAAATTGAATCTAGAATTCAGAATTGGAAACTATTTTAAAAAAGCTTCATTTTATATAAAACTTCTGAGGCAAACTTTTGAGAAATATCGATTCATTTTGAATAAGCAGTTGAATTAACTCGTAATCTATTATAGGTTCTCCTTTCATCGACTGCCACCCACCACCCTACCACAGACGTTGGATGGGTGGGTAGAGGCAGTAGCAATGGTTGATAAAATGTGTTGTAGTTTTTAATTATGTTTCTTTGCAATCTGAGTTCAAATAAACCAGTGAGAAATTTGCCTTTCATCTTTTCAAAAGCCAATGAAATAAGAAGCAGGGTTGGTTTAATCCACCATACCATTCCATAAATATGTGTAACCATGAGTTTGTTTCGCTTGTTTGTTTTACTTCCATTTTCCCATGCTTGCATGGGTTGGATGAGTATGTTATTGGAGGTATTGTTTTACAGCTGGATGCCCTTCCTGATGTGTGATTCTTACCTGCTTTTTAAGTAAAAGAACACTTGTTCCACACAGGTTTGACGGCACGAAGAGTCAAAATGGTTTGCCAACAGGAGAAACCGATAAAACCACTCACCCCTCTTTTGTGTTAAAGACTGCAGATGTAAAACAAACACAAATACACATGTACACACATGCACACACACACATACACACACACATACATACATACACACACATACACACATTCATACATATATATGTATGTACATACGTAGATATATACATACATAGATACATGCACACACATACATACATACATACATACATACATACACATACATACATACCCCCTACACACATACATACATACCCCCTACACACATACATACATACACACATACATACATACATAAATACATACATACATACACATACAATCATAAATATGTACATACATACATACATTTATACACACACATACATAGATACAAGCACACACATACATACATACATACATACACATACATACATACTCCCTACACACATACATACATACATACACACATACATACATACATAAATACATACATGCATACACATACAATCATAAATATGTACATACATACATACATTTATACACACACATACATATGTACCACCCACACATACATACATACATACATACATACACATGGTGGTTGTGTTACTCCTTACACAGAGTTTGACCACCTCCTGCACCTACACCTTAGCCCTTTCATGGCGTCTGATTTGCACTACCAATACCTGTAGGTATTGCCTCAGAAGTTATATACATGCATACATGCACATACATACATACACACACATACATACATATGTACATACATACATGCATACATACATGCATACATACATACATACATACATACTTACATACATACATGCATACATAAATAATATATGAAAAATTGGTAAAACACTATCTATCTATCTGTCTGTCTGTCTGTCTATCTATCGCTGTTTGTCTGTCCGTCTATCAATCTATCTACCTATCAATCTATCTACCTATCAATCTACACACACACACACACACACACATGCGCGCGCGCAAGCTCACATTCATAACTGTTGTGCTTCATGAAGGTAATTCTGTCTATAAAAGTGCACAAAATGTAGATCACTTCTCATTATTTATTGTTGATTAATTAATTATTTAGTAAGTGAGCTGCAACCAGTGTGTGTATATATGTGTGTGTGTGTGTGTGTGTGTGTGAGTGTGTCGTGTGTGTCTGTTTATTGGGAGAACGATCGTTTCGTAGTACAGTATCTCTTTCAACACAGTTTCATATTAAGAATTCCGTGAAGCAATACAAGAACGATCTATATACAGTCACTTCCTTAAAATAAAGGGCCATTGTGCTCGGTTAAAAAGGGATCCAGAATGATGTTTATATAACGAGTCATGAAGAAGGTCTCCGCCTGGTTGCTCAAGCTACAAAAAATAACTATATATATATATATATCTCCTTCAAATTGTATCCTGCTGTTTTGAAGAAGGGAAAGACACACTGGTTGATGTATTCTTAAGTATTTCATAGTGAAAGTGCTAAGCGTCAGGCTATAACACTGGAAGATAAACTGATTATGATAAAACGCCATGAAAAAAGGTGAAAAAGTGATAGCAATTGCACGATTTTGGGGGATGAGTCGGACAATTGTATCGACGATTGTACATAACAAGGACAAGGTTTTAGCATATAACAAATCCCCAGGGGTATATAGGTGTATATTTTAGCATATATAAAAGCCCCCAGGGATGAAGAAAACTGTCATCAACAAGAGGCAAAATCTTTGAAGAAATGGAAAGTCTTCTTTCTCTTTGGATTGTTAGGTTGGAGGAGGAATATTTCACAGATTTATTTGAAAAAGACAAACAGCCTCTGACGAACGAGGATTTGATAGAGCTTCTCGAGCAGCAAAATAAAGAGGATATGGATCCAAATGCTTAACGTTTTTCCAAGATTATGGGAGCTTGTCACGAAGCTTTCGCTCCTTACAATGTAATCTTTGACGAAAAAAAGAAGACAGTTCAAGGAACTCTCAACCGGTTTTTTTAAGCGCATCGAAAAACAAGAACAGCCAGAGTCAGCTGTTGATGTTGATAGCACACAGCCATCTACATCCGCAATGTAAACCACCAAATTGTATGTACGTTTTGGTGAATCTAGAATAATTAGTGAATTTGCTTTTTAAGCTTTAAAAAGGCGGATCTTTTTTAAAACGGGGGCCTCATTTTTCATTAACGAAACACTTTGAAACTTGGAACACTGGTAGAATGTGTCATATAAAACATCTTTTTCTCTTAGTCTTCTTAAAAAAAAAAAGAAATCCATAAGTTATTCCATGTTAAAGTTGTCGTATTTCTGTAATTTCAACCAATCACTGACGTCCATTCAGCCGATATACATTAAGTGCAGACTACATAAACAAACGATTCTGAAACAATTAACCCTAACCCTAACCCTAACCCTAACCCTAGGGTTAGGGTTAGGGTTAAAGCAAATTTAAAATGAAAAAAGCAAATAATACGAAGGTATGGAGATTAAATATGCTTTACATCGCTTAATCAGCCAAAGGAGTAAATGTAAATAACTGAATACTTGTCAGTGATTGGTTGAAATTATCGAAATAAGACAATTTTTTACATGAAATAAATTCGAATACAAAAATATTTTTCTGTTCTATAACACAAAATAGATAAGTATACGAAGTTTGAAAGTCTTTCGGTACCGAAAACACTACGTAAAACATTAATGAAAAATGTGGACCCCGTTTTAAAATAGATCCAAAAAGGCTTTTATTTCACCATGTCTTATTGCAAACCGCATTCATAAATAAGCGTCCGCAGTGTACGATTAACGCCGCCAAATTGTATTCGTGAATTGAGATTACCTTTTTTTTTACTGTACTGTATTAAAAAATAAAAATGATTTGTTTGTAAGCTTAAAACAGGTTTTTATTAACCATGTATTATTGAAAATGCATTTATAAATAAAGTACAGAACTAGGAGTGATTATACTGTATTAAAAAATAAAAATTATTTGTCTGTAAGCTTAAAACAGGTTTTTATTAACCATGTATTATTGAAAATGCATTTATAAATAAAGTACAGAACTAGGAGTGATTATTATCGGCTTAGCCCAGAGACAAGTAAATTCGGCCGAGCCTAGCCGAGAGACAAGTTACTTCGACTTAAGTCGTTTTTCGACTTAAGTCGTGTCTCCTAGAACCAACATACAGGTATACCTATATATGCTCACACACACACACACGTTCCAATACAGAATGCGTACGACATATAATAGAAAAGACTTACGCACAGTACTTTAGATTGAAACGTAAAAATAATAAAAAACTAATATAAGTAGACGTCAGTGAAGATGAAAAGGTATGTCTTGCGTTTATTGTCCCAGCTATTTGCACTGGTTACGTAAGTTTCATGAAAAAAGCCTCTGTTTGTTTCCTGAAATGAAAACTGTTGAGAAATCTTATTTACTGATGTGTGAAACATGTTTATCTCATTGATTTCATGGTGAGCGTCTAAGAGGAGGGTTGACATTTCATAAGATTTAACTTATTTGTTTACGTCTGTTTGTGGCTTTGTGAGTTTCTCTTTATCTAATGCGTTGATGTCATGATTTACGAAATATGTATGTATATATATATATATATATATATATATATATATAACTCTGCTGTTGATATTCTACTTAACGTATGGCTAAACTTGCTTGTAAACAGGAGCTGCAGTTGAACAAATAAATAGATAAAATGTTGTTGCAAGCAGTCTGTCTGTCTGTCTTGTTGGCTTGGCTTGGTTTGGCTTGGCGTGGTTGTTATTTAAGTGGCTGGATAATGGTTGGGCTTCTTGCTGGGATGGAATATCCTGAATGCGTTTATAGCAGACAGTCTGGAAGCAAGAGGAGGATTATGATGTCTGAATAAATGAATGAATGAATGCTTGTATTCATATCTGGATGGTGATAATAAAGGCGGTACTGCAATCTCAAAGGTGAAAATTGATAATGATTTTCTTGTGGCTGTGATTACAAATTCTTGCTGTTGCTGCTAATGTTGTCGTTATATCGTTGCTGTTGCAAAGGCGGTGAGCTGGCAGAATCATTAGCAAGCTGAGACAAAATTCTTCCAGCTTCATGTTGAGTTCAAATACCGCCGAAGTCGACTTAGCCATTCATTCTTTCGGGATCGATGATTATTGTTGCGGTCGCTATTTCAGTTGACCATATTATTGTTGCTGTGAAAGGGCGTTGTTTAGTGGTTAGGGTAATAGCTCACGATCGTAAAGTCGTGAGTTCAATTCCCGGCGACGCTTTGTGTCCTTGAACAAGACACTTTATTTCATGCTGCTCCAGTCCATTCAGCTGGCAAAAATGAGTAGTACCTGTATTTTAAAGGGCCATTCTTGTCATATCCCGTGTCACAATGAATCTCCCTGAGAACTACGGGTACACGTGTCTGAAGAGTACTCAGCCACTTGTACATTAATTTCACAAGCAGGTTGTTCAGTTGATCGTATCAACTGGAGCCTTCGTTGTGGAGGTGCGTGGCTTAATGGTTAGGACGTTGGACTCACGGTCACAAGGTTATAGTTTCGATTCCTGGGCTGGGCGAAACGTTGTGTTCTTGAGCAAATCACTTCATTTCGCGTTGCTCCAGTCCACTCCGCTGGCAAAAATGAGTTATCCTTCGACGGATCGGCGAAGGATCATTAAAAAACACCATTTTTCTGGAAGTTATGAGGAAACAAAGTCGAGGAGGGTGTAGGTGTCTATCTTGGACCACATTGTTCGATGTGTCCTCTTCTAAAAAAAATTGATATACTTTTATAGTGAGACTGGTTACTACTTCTAGCTGTTCAAGTGATCATATAATTAATTACTCCCTTGTTAGTCTGCATATTAATTAATTAATCCGAGGGCTTACGTGTCTCCGCGTATCCCTTAGGCTAATTAATTGATATGTTGGAAGCCTAGATCCCATTTCACGCTCTTTCTCATCGGAAATAATTGGGTGAGATTAATATGGCTTGCGATTTATTGCCTTTGTTGCTTATGTTGATGATGACGATGATCAATGATTGATGATGGTGATGGTGATGATGGTGATGGTGATGATGATGACAGTGATGATAATGATGACGACGATGATGGCGATGATGGTGATGATGATGGTGATGATGACGATGATGATGATGATGGTGATTGTGACGATCGTGATGATGACTATGGTGATGATGATGATGGTGACGATGGTCATGACGATGATGATGATGGTGATGATGATGATGGTGATGATGATTGTGGTGACTATGGTGATGATGATGATCATGATGATGATGACGATGGTGATGATGACAATGACGATGATGATTACGACGACGACGACTGTGATGATGGTGATGATGGTGATGACGACGGCGACGATGGTGCTGATGATGATGATGAGAAACAGGACGAGGGATGTGAGTTGATGATGTCATTGATTATTAACGATTATTAATTCTGTTCAGGTCGTCATTTGTCGGTGTTATTTGTTGTCGATGGAGCTGCTGCTGCCGCTGCTGCTGCTGTTGTTGTTGTTGTTGCTGTGTCGTTATTGTTGTTGTTGTTAAAACTGATGTTGCTGCTGTTGTTGTTCGATATCGTTATTGATGTTGTTGTTA
>NC_142941.1:7610507-7618007 GCF_046866305.1 Octopus bimaculoides
GAGAGGAAGAAAGGCTCATAGTAACATAGTAGGAGGGGAAGGGCATGGGGGGAAGGCTGAGGCTTTCTCAGGCAACGCTATTATGAGTGCGGCACTTTTGGGGGTCAGCTGTATAAGCTTGTGTAGGTTGTAGGCTGTGTAGCCCTCCCCAGCCCGAGTAAGGTGAGTTGGGGTGGGGGAATTCAAGGGGTTATATCGGGCGGCACAGACCCCCAGCTATGCTATTGGTAGAGTTTGTAGTGGTGAGGGGGCGGGAGGAGTAGGAAATGAAAATGAATGAGTGGAAGAAAGAAAGAAAGAAAGAAAGAAAGAAAGAAAGAAAGAAAGAAAAATAAATAAAGGAACGAAGGAAGAAAGAAGCGAGAAAGAGAGAAAGGATGGGAGGAAGGAAGAAAAGAAAGAAGGAAGGAAGGAAAAAAGGAAAGAAGTATAGAAAGAATGAAAGGGAGAAAAGAAAGAAAGATAAAGGGATAAAGAGGGGGGAAATAAAGAAAAGAAAGAACAAAGGGAAGGAGGAAAGAATGAATGAAAGAAAGGAAGCAAGAAAAAGAGAGAAAGAAAGAAGAAAAAGAAAAGGAACGAAGGAAAGAAAGAAAGAAAGAAGAAAGAGAAAAGGAACGAAGGAAAGGACAGAGTGAAAGAAAGGGAGAAGACAAAGAAAAAAAGAAAGGAAGAAAGGTAAAGAAATAGAGAAAGATAAAGAGAGAAACAGAAAGAAAAAGAACAAAAGGAAGGAGGAAAGAAAGAAAGACAGAAAGGAAGAAAGGAAAAAGAGGAAGACTAGTGGGGATGAAATAGAGACAAGATTTATTTTTGTTGGAAAGTTCTTCAACGATTTTAACGGATTCTATCCCAAAATAAAAGAACTTTTGATTAAAAGTGTTTTCTAGATTTTTTTGTCTTTAGTTCAAACCCGAAAAAGTCGAACGGCACAAAGTAACAACAATTACCAATAAATATATCAACAGGTCATTGACATAATTTTTTTAAAATCTAAAATCATTATTTATTTATTTATTTATTAGTCTTTCTTTTCGTTGCTTTCATTTTCACATGAAACGATCGAAGAAGGATCACACTCCTCTCTCTCACTTTCTTTCTCCCGTGAAGTGGCTCTTAATCATTTTTTGATTCCCATTTTACCGTCTGCTGCACCTCCATGTCAAAAACACAGCTCCGTAGTATTTCTATAATTGAATAGGCACAGGAGTGGCTGTGTGGTAAGTAGCTTGCTTACGAAATGCTTAAGCGGTATTTCGCTCGTCGCTATACGTTCTGAGTTCAAATTCCACCGAAGTTGACTTTGCCTTTCATCCTTTCGGGGGTCAATAAAATAAGTACCAGTTGAACACTTGGGTCGATGTAATCGACTCATTCCACTTCCCCCAAGCTGCCCCTGTGGAAAAAAAATTTGAACTAATAATTATTTTTCAAAGTCTCTATTACCAATAAAGAAACTGTAGTTTGGCATATTTTCCAGAATTTAAACCCGAGAACTTTGAACGAACATCGTAAAAGCAGAAATCGACCAATAACGTCAACAGGTCATTGACAGAACTAAATTAAAATTAGAACTCTCACATAATTTCTTTCCGTTTTCTTTCTTTTTTTCTTTTAGTTTCTTCAATGATTTAAGTTTCTTTATTCAATTTGTTAGTCATACTTTTCGTTTCGTTGCATTTTGTAATAACTGATGAAGTGAGCGAAGAAGACTGACTGCTCTCAACCGCAAAGTTTGTTTACATCAAAAATGTAAATGACACAAAACAAAACTGTTTTTACCCTACAGCCCGGTTGTTGACGTTGTTGTTTTTCTGGCATGTCGGCGTCCAGGTTGAACAGATCAATGAATAAGTGTTCCAGCCACGACCATCCTGTTAGAATATATTAGTATTACATTATTCAGAGTGTCCTTTCTGAAACGTAAACAGGGTCAGATTAAGACCCTTAGAGACCTTAAGCACTTAAAAGACCTCATATATTGTACGTAACTCAAAATATAAACAATAATAAACCATAAAATAAATTTTTATTTTTTATAAATGAAACAAAACTAACTGGGATCTTTCTGATTTGGCGGCCGCCACTTGTTTTCTTAACGAAACATTTTCAAACTTGGGACACTGGTAGAATGTGTCATATAAAACATCTTTTACTCTTAAGGTTACTGAGAAAATGTTATCCTTTTAAAGTTATTTTGTGTTAAAATTGTCGTATTTCGGTAATTTCAACCAATCACTGACGTCTATTGAGGTGAAAACAATTACTGCTGTGGAATGTAAACAACACGTTGTGCGGTGTAATGGGATCTTTTCTCTTGAATAAAATTAGTGCCGTTGTTTGTCAACAACAACTATTGGCAGTACTGTTATTTATGACATCGTTCGTGCGTTTGTACTGGTTTTAGCGTTAGGGTTTTAGGGTTAGGGTTCGGGTTTATATTGGGTTGTCCGGAAAGTTCGTGCTGGACCAGAAACTACAATGGTTGCAAAACGAGCTTCTTAACTGCATAGCCCTTACACTTATGCCTAGAGATATGGTTTCTCAAAGGCACGTGTCACGTGAAAATCCGTGGCGTCTCACTGTTGAAACACATGTCTTACGTTCGCCACTTTTGCCGTAATGATTCCACTTTCGATACATATAAATGAATGCATTTTTATCACTCGTCAGAAAACCACTCAATCACAGTATGATTGTTTTTTGTGACAGCCAAACACACTTTACATGTTTACACATAAACTTTTAATATCTATTCTTATCTTTTACACTTCAATTCTTTTTTATCCAACTATCGTTAGAGGTGGAAATTTGGGCGTCCAAGTACCTTTCTTTGCAGCTGCTGTGCCGTCGCTGTGCCGTCATATTAAATTATCCTTCATAATCTTATGACATCAGTGCGATAACTGTGATCAATGCCAGCGAAGTAAGGTTTCCACACGCGTTCTTTTAACGAACACATCAATATTCCGATATGAATTATTTTAATATTTCAAATATATTTTAATTTATGCAATGCTTCGTTGTAGCCTTCTGATCCTGTTCTTAAAAGCCAATGCACATGATGTCTATTTATACAATGGTCGTCATATAACTGAGTGTGTATGTGTTTGCGTGTGTGTGTGTGTGTTTATAAATGCATACACGTATATATGTATATAAAGACTATTGATAAGCTTGCAAGACGCAACGAAAATTTTAGGAAAATAAAAATAAGAAATAAGTGGAGATTTTAACGGTGAGTGTGTTAAATTTCAAGGCACAAAAAGAAAATGACTCTCCCCAGACACAACAGAATATGCTTCAACACACGAAATCACATAAAACATCTTGCAAACCAAATCCAAAAACGAAATGTATATAAATATATATGTATATATGTATTACGCTTTTTACTCTTTTCAGTCATTTGACAGCAGCCACGCCTCGGGCCGACCAAAGCCTCGTGAGTGGATTTGGTAGACGGAAACTGAAAAAGCCCGTTGTACATACATACATACATACATACAGACAGACAGACAGACAGACAGACAGAGAAATACCTTAGGAATGAGAACCCAGATTTGAAATTTCCCCCAAGACACCTGAAGAAGGCTGGAGGGTATATTAGCCGAAACGTTGTGTTATCAACAAACAAGAGGAGGACAAATATCCGTCAAATGTAAATAAAGTACTTTTTGTTGATCATCTGGGTAGAGGGAACCCAGTGAATATAGATGGTAACCTTGCTGTTGAAAAAGGGGAACTGTTGGACTTACTTTGCCTAACCTCTTGTGCCAGCGCAAAACAGATCCTCGACTCACACAAGTTAATACTTAAAGTAGTCTGAAGCATTTCATAAGTTTATGTAGTATTTTTACCCAATTTAACACAAACCTTTACTGCACAGTGAGCTTCCAAAATGTCTTCACGTCCTGACGGCACTCTCTAAACTAGTCAGCTGTGACAAACGGCGTTTAGTAAGGTGTGTCCAAAGTGCTGTTATAGCTGTTTTTCTTCAATCTCAGATAACAAATGTTGACAGGTCAGCTTATTAGATGTATAGTAATGATATACTTAAATTTAGAATAATCTAGGACAGTTATAACTGCTTCTCCTTAAAAAAAAGAAGATCGAAAACTTCTGGGATGCACCTTATATGTCCAGTTTCGCTACCGCATAGGACGACCAAAACCAACGCCTCGCCACTGATAAATGTGTAACGATTCTTTTATTACAACAGGTGACATTTGATAAAATTGAAAAATAGACAAGCTGTTTCAATATATTTGTATACTCGTGTTTCATTTTTTTCTTTTCTTCTTCTTTCTGCTTTGCTCTCTAATGCATAAAAGAAGGAAAAAATTTGATCTGGCTCTTTTTAAAAATGAAAAAGAAAAAAGAAAAAATGCCGATCCTTGCAATTAGCGACCGATAAAAATTACAAGAATTGACAACATACGACGTGTGAAGCAATAAACTCATTATAAATTAAACCATTAAATTTTTGTATAATTTCATTATGAATGAAAATTGCGGTCAAAGACCGACATTATAGCCATACATATATGGTCAATAACCGAATGTTTCGTGATTACACACTTGTTAGACTTCAACCGCTTCTACATACACGCAAACACGCGCGCGCGCGCAAACTCACAGACGAAATGTGTGTATATATATATATATATATATATATATATATATATATATATATATATATATATATATGTATATATATATATATATATATATATATATATATATATATATACATACATACACATATACATATATATATATATATAAGTATTGGGGGTCGATTCGTTCGACTAAAAATTCTTCAAGGCGGTGTTCCAGCATGACCGCAGTCAAATGACTGAAACAAGTAAAAGATCAAAGTTTATATATGGCTATGTGGTAAGTAGCTTGCTTACCAACCACATGGTTCCGGGTTCATTCCCACTGCGTGGCACCTTGGCCAAGTGTCTTCTACTATAGCTTCGGGCCGACCAAAGCCTTGTGAGTGGATTTGGTAGATGGAAACTGAAAGAAGCCCGTCGTATATATATGTATATATATATGTGTGTATGTGTTTGTGTGTCTGTGTTTGCCCCCCCCCCCCCCAACATCGCTTGACAACCGATGCTGGTGTGTTTACGTCCCCGTAACTTAGCGGTTCGGCAAAAGAGACCGATAGAATAAGTACCAGGCTTACAAGGAATAAGTCCTGGGATCGATTTTCTCGACTAAAGGCGGTGCTCCAGCATGGCCGCAGTCAAATGACTGAAACAAGTAAAAGAGTAAAAGAGAATATATATATATATATATATATATATATATATATATATATATATATATATATATATATATATATATATAGGGAAGGAGAGAGACAGTGGGGAAAAGGAAAGTGTAAATGCGTGTGAGAACGAGGTGCATATGAGCCTGTTTCTCTCTACCTCTCTCCCTCTCTGCACCACCACACAAACAAACAAACAAACAAAGAAACAAACAGAGAAGTATAGATTTCAATGCTTTTTATTTATTATCCTTCGACAATAATACATTCAACTCACACAATTTACATAGAATCAATTTCTGTTTCTATTTACGCGACCCAGAAAAAATCAAAATGGCTGTAAAACGTGACAGTCTCTTTCCTGTTTCTGCAATATATATTTCAGAGATAACAGAGCCAAGTGTAGGAGCGATATCTACTGACATATAACAGTATTATTATTGCTACCACACCCGCTCAATGATTTAGAGTAGCCTTGCTTCTCCCCTCTGTTTCGAGGATGTGAATGTTACCAGATTGTGAACCAAAACAGCCGTATGACCAATGATAATAGCATAAACCTCGGGCATTAACTGTAACGATGGCGGGGCGGTTGATAACGATATTGATGGTGGGGCTGCTGTTATTTAGATCGTTGTTAGTTTGACTGAACGAGCCCTGTCTATGGGGGCAGAGTGGTTAACTCTTTGCCTCTCATAAGATTTTCATAAGTTTGCCCTTAACGTATCTGCTTGTTTTCAGACTTCTAGCTAGCCCTTGTTTTATAGTTCTTATTTTCGGCGAAGGTGCGTGGCTCAGTGGTTAGGCTAATCGGCTCACGATCGTAAGGTTGTGCATTCAAATATCGACGGCGTGTTGTGTCCTTAAGTAAGACACTTATTTTACAGTCGCTTCAGTTCACTCAGATGGCAAAAATGAGTTGTACCTGTAATTCAAAGGACCGGCCTCGTCGCATTCTATGTCCTGCCGAATCTCCCTCAGATATTTCGTTAAGGGTACGCATGTCTGTGGAGTAATTTCACGAGCAGGCTGTTCCGTTGATCGGATCACCCGAAACTCTAGTCGTTGTAACTGACAGAGAGACAGCTAATAATGATTTCAAATTTTGGAGCATTGCTAGCAATTTCATCCCCCAAAGAGGAAAGGGCAAAGTCTACCCCGGCGGAATTTGAACTCAGAACATGAAGGCGGGCGAAAATATCTCTAAGTATTTTACCCGAAGCGCTAGCTCGTCACCATTTTGTTCTGAGTAATGACGGTTTCAAATTTTGGCACAAGGCTTCTTTTAACCGAGGGAGTTTTCCTCTTTCTAGTGACTATGGTAAAACCGGTGGTGGATGAAACTAAAAGGACGGCAGACAAACAGTTTGACTAAAGCAACGTGAAAAGCACAACGCTCCGTCCAGTCCAAGAATCGAACTCATGACCTTACGATTGTTACCAAACTTCAGTCAAACCTTTATCGACTTTTTCAAGATCCACGTGGCGACGAAGAAAAGAGCGGAGAAGGAGGTGCTTTCTTCAGTAAGTTTGTTAAGAGGTGGAAATAACGAACACGGTGCAAGTTGGGAGGTGACGCTTGTTCTAGATGTTCTAGATCAGGGGTTTTCAAACTGTGGTCTGCGGACCACAGGGGGTCCGCAAGGACAAGACAGGGGGGTCCGTGGACAGCAAATACTTTTTATGGGCAATTTGATTTTATATATGTTTTTTAATCGAAATCTTTTAATTGACAATAAACCTATTTGTTAAATACTGTTAAATAAATAAATGTAAAAAGGCAAAGCCGGAAATATAAAGGGGTCCGCAAGTCAAAAAGTTTGAAAACCCCTGTTCTAGATAGTCAGGGTGAGCTTGAATCTGTGGGCTTCCTTGATTGGTCCTAAGTAGGGGTTCTCCTCTCTGAGGACTGTCGCACATATTCATGTTTACAGTAATTAATGCTCGTGGTTGGGGGGTTAGAGGTGGTCGTGGGGTTAGAGGTGGTCGGGGGGTTAGAGGTGGTCGGGTGGTTAGAGGTGGTCGGGGGGTTAGAGGTGGTCGGTGGGTTAGAGGTGGTCGGGGGGTTAGAGGTGGTCGGGGGGTTAGAGGTGGTCGGGGGGTTAGAGGTGGTCGGTGGGTTAGAGGTGGTCGGGGGGTTAGAGGTGGTCGGTGGGTTAGAGGTGGTCGGGGGGTTAGAGGTGGTCGGGGGGTTAGAGGTGGTCGGTGGGTTAGAGGTG
>NC_142941.1:7625507-7660507 GCF_046866305.1 Octopus bimaculoides
ATACTCTGTTTATACACGCACAGGTACAGAGTCGTTTCTCTTTCTTCTTGGGTTCCAGTGATTCTATTCCAATCCATTCATCTATTATGTTTCTATTTCTCTGTTTCTTCTTATCTCCATCTCTCCTTCACACTTCTCCTTTACTTCACCTCTGTCAATTTTTCTACAAAGCTATTTATTTCTTTCATCCCCTGTTTCTGATCTTCTTTCTTATTGCTTTCCACCAACTGCTTTTTATATCACCTGCTTCCTTTCTTACTCCACTCTTTTACTTTCCGTATTTCATCTATCCATCTATCTATCTATCTATCTATCTATCTATCTGTCTGTCTGTCTGTCTGTCTATCTATCTATCTGTGTGTCTGTCTGTCTGGCTATCTATCTATCTATCTAACCATCTATCTATCTATCTATCTATCTATCTATCTATCTATCTATCTATCTATCTATCTATCTAACCATCTATCTATCTATCTATCTGTTTGTCTGTCTGTCTGTCTATCAACTTATCTATCTGTCTGTCTGTCTGTCTGTCTGTATGCCTGTCTGCTTGTCTATCTAACATCATGTTCCTTTCCATTCCCCTTTCTTCCTCCCTTTTCTCTCTCTCCTTCCTATTCTCCTCTACATTTACCCTTTAAGCATTATTGACTTCTATTTCAATAATAGGTGTCAAACACCTATCTCTGTTCACTCGGAGCCTTCTTTTACTTCCTTTTCTTTCCTCTCCTATTCCACTAAAATTCTTTCCAACAACATTTAATCCTCTTCCTTCTTTATTTCTTTCTTCCTTTATTTCTTTCTTCCTTTCTTTCTTTCTTTCTTTCTTTCTTTCTTATTTTCTCCCTATCTCTCTTTGTTGCTCTTCCTCCTCCCCTTTCAATTTTATTTTCCAGCCTATTTAAGTCTGTGTCTGACACATTTTCTCTATTACTCCCCACCGTCTTTCACTCTCCCTACATATATATATATATATATATATATATATATATATATATTTTCCTTTCCTGAGCGTCCAATAATACTATCCATATCACGTCCTCACTTTGTTGTTTTTTTGTTTTTTTGTTATTGTTTCTTTGAACTATATATATATATATATACATATATATATATATTACATATATATATATATATATATATATATATACATATTACACACACACACACACACACACACACACACATATATATATATATATATATATATATATATATATATATTACACACACACACATATATATGTGTGTATGTTGGGAGAGAGAAAGAAAGAAAGAGAGAGAGAGAGTTAGTAAAATAGATAAATACATACATACAATACACACATATGATACTATATACCTATAGATACACACACACACACACATGTGTATGTGTATGTGTGTGTATATACATATTTATACACACGCACATTACATACATACATACATACATACATACATACATACATACATACATACATACATACCAACCTGCTTATCTTATCCAACATGGACATACTGTAAGAAAGCATTGTGTGTGTGTGTGTGTGTTCCGAGTGAATTTGGGTCAGTTGGAAACTGTACGGAAGCCTGTTGCATAGCTTGCATCTATGATACAAAGTTACAACTTTGTCCCACACTGTATCACACTTTCTGCATGAGGGTTGCCTTAAAAGTACTCATGTCTGCGGGATACTCAGCCACTTACGCACTAACTCAATGACTAGATTATTATTTCATTAGACTGGACAACTGGATCCTTCTGTCAGAGTCCCATATGAAATTTCCTTCCTAACCACATGGTCCCAGGTTCAGTCCCACTGCGTGGTAATTTAGGCGAATGAATGCCTTCTACTACAGTGGATTTGGACGACAAAAGCTGAAAGGAACCTGTCATGTGTATGTATATGGCTGTGTGATAAGAAGCTTGCTTCCCAAACACATGGTTCCAGGTTCAGTCCCACTGTGTGGCACCTTGGACAAGTGTCTTCTACTATAGCTTCTGACTGACCAAAGCCTTGTAAGTAGGTTTGGTAGATGGAAACTGAAAAGAAGCTTATTGTATATATATGTATATCCATCTATCTATCTATCTATATATATATATATATATATATAATATAGATATATGAATAACGTATGTTTATACATATATAAATATATATATATATATATATATATATATATATATATATATATATATATATATATATATATATATATATATATATATATATATATATATATATGTATTTATGTATGTATGTATGTATGTATGTATATATGTGTATGTATATATATATTTATGTGTATGTGTCTTTGTATCTGGGGTCAATTTTCTCAACTAAAATATACATATATATATATATATTATTTATACTATATATATATATATATATATATATATATATATATATATATATATATTATTTATATTATATATATGTATATATCTTTCTCCTCTGCCTGCTGCTGTCATGAGACCAGAGGCCAGTGCCTCTTTTTCTTCCTTTCTTAGAATGGTCCCTCAGCTGACCAGTCTCCAAATTCTGTCTCCTTCATTCATTCCCCTTTTACTTTCACTCTGTCACTTCTCTTCTACCCTTTCTACTTACTCCCTTTCTCTCTCTCTCTCTCTCTCTCTTGCACTCCTAGCCATCCCCCTTTCCTCCTTCTTTTCTCAGTCGCTCCCTCTCCCTGCTGCCTTTCTCCTCTGCCTGCTACTGTCACGCGACCAGCAGCCAGCTCCTCTTTCCCCCCCCTTTCTTAGACTGGTCCCTTCGCTGACCAGTCGCAAATTCTGTTTCTCCGTACTCCATCCTTCAAAACATTTTCGAAGTATCACCCACTATTCTCCTCTCCTTGACCCCAAGGCCGTATTTTGTTCGATTTTTTGTCCTCGTCCACTATCCTAAATCACACTCTGTCGTTCTGCTTGCTTTGTTTCATTTTGTTTGCTCCTGTCCCTAATTCTATGCAAGAAAACCTTTTTTTTTTTTTGTAGGCACCGCCAGTTGGGAAGCACTCATTAACTGGTGAAGATTTATAGACTTTCTGCTTGTCTCGTTCGTTTTTAAATTCAGTATATGTTACGTCGTTTGTTTATACATTTTTTTCATTTACATATATACAACGGGTTTCTTTCACTTTCCGTCTACCAAATCCACTCACAAGGCTTTGGTCGGCCCAAAGCTATAGTAGAAGACACTGGGCCAAGGTGCCACACAGTAGGACTGAACCTGGAACCATGTGGTTGGAAAGCAAGCTTCTTACCACACAGCTACGCCTGAGTTAAATGCCAACATACGAAACCCTCAGATTTTGAGTCATTCTGTTAATTCTGCTAAACATTAACAAAAATATACACATACTCATTATTTTCAGTTCTGTTTTTCCTGTTTGCACCAAACATGTCCCTCTCTGTATAGACAGACATATAGATAGATACATACATACATACGTGCAGACATACATACATATATACATATATACATACATACATACATACATACATACATCTTAGCTGCTTTCTCGTATAGGAGCAAGGCCATTGCTAGAAAGAATCACAAAAATGAGTCATTGTTGATACAATGTGAGGCCCTTGTATGACTCTTGACCCCAGGCAAAGATTTGCACATTCTGTTGCATAATGCACGACTATGCTGGCTGGTAGAAGGAACAGGTGCCACAATATGAGCTCCTTTGACATGCCTTTGCAATCCCCCCAAATGAGCGACACACCTTACCACAAGTTGCACATGTTCTGTTGTGAACAATAGCCATATCACAATTTTACCATGGGTCGATTCCTGTGAGTTCTCTGATGGCTGACCAGGCCTACACATCAACTCAAGCACCTCCTTCCACACAAAAAGCAACACTCCTTCATTTTTCCATACATACACACATATCTACATACATATACACACCTTCCCTCTGATTTTCGCTGTTTCTAAATAATTCCTTTATCACTACGGCTCCCAACTACCAAGCAGCATAAACATTTAACTATGCAAACTCATTTCAATTTGATGGGGAGATAACTCTAATATAAGTTTATCAACCTCCCACTTACTGACCTATCGTCTTTTCATTCTAATCGCTTCCCCTCTATTTACTTCTAGTTGATTGCATCCCCCTCTCTCTCTATTTCT
Source organism: Octopus bimaculoides (assembly GCF_046866305.1). Lineage (NCBI taxonomy): Eukaryota > Metazoa > Mollusca > Cephalopoda > Octopoda > Octopodidae > Octopus > Octopus bimaculoides. The sequence continues at coordinate 7,629,644 of NC_142941.1, forward strand.
CTTCCTTTCTTTCAATCCTTCCCTCTCCTCTTTGTTTCTACTCTGCCTGCATCTCTCTCTCTCTATCTACTCGTGTTTTAATCCCTCCATCTTCAATATTATTTCTACTTTGCCTACATCTCTTTGTCTCTCTCTCTCTCTCTCTCTTTATTTATTTATTTATCTTTCCCTTCCTTAATCCTTTCCTCTTAGTTATATCTTCTACGTTGCCTCCGTCTCTGCCCGCACTTCTTTTTAATCCTTCCCTCTTCTTTATTACTTATACTCTGCCTACATCTCTTTTCACTCTCTCTTTCTTCTCTGTTACATTTACTCTACCTATTACTCTCCACTCGCACTCTGTCTCTGACACTTTCAATCACACAGTCGCTGACGTTTTCACTCACTCACTCAGCTTCTGTTTTTTACTCTCTCACTTTTTTACTCACCTTGTCTCTCACTCATTCTGTCTCTCCCTCTCTTACTCACTTTGTCTCTTGTTCTCTTTGTCTCACTCACTCTCTCGCTCACTGTTCTCATTCACTTTGTCTCGTTCTCTGTGTCTCACTCACTCTGCCTTTCACTCTTTTACTTTGCCTCTTACTTCACTCACTCTGCCTCTCACTCCCTAATTCTCTCACTCACTCCCTAATTCTCCCACACGCACTCACTCTACCTCTTCCTCCCTCATTTATTCATTGTCTCTCACTATTTCCTATCAACTCACCCCCTCTCTTTACAATCACCATACACTCGTCCTCCCCTTCTCTCGTTCTTTTCCTTTATGTAATTCCTTGTCAAGCTCCAAACAGCAGTTACTACTGAACGGCCGCCAAGCGGCACAACAACTAAACCAAACATGGCTGAGGTCTTGACGAACAGCGGGGCGGCGAGCAAAGACGCGATGTCGGCCGCAAAATTACCAACCACTACATCCAGTCCGGCAACAGATTTAACAAAAACAGCTTCATTGACGATAAAGAACGGCGTACAACCGAAAATTGTCATCATCGGAGCCGGCATTGCAGGAATTTCTGCCGCTGAATACCTCATTAAGAACGGATTTACCGATATTACAATCTTGGAAGCTTCTAACCGAACCGGCGGTCGAATATGGACCATCTCTGGTAAGCTAGTGCCTTTTTTTTTTTTACATCTTCCCCGGCCCTTCTTTCTCTTTAACAGGTTCGCTTACCTTACGTTCCGAACACTTAATGAGGAAACCTTGCTACATTGTCGCTTCAGCTGTTAGAAATAGCATCCAACTCTCCCTCAAATTATTGTCTTGAACGAGGAACGGTTCTCACTAGATAATGCAGTCATACATGACCCTTAGAAAATGTGATGGTTACGACTGAGAATGCCTTTCGTTATAAGCCTGTTTAATAAGGGCTAACCCGAGTCTAACCAACACGTTTATTGTTTAAACTATTACATATAGTGTGTGTGTGAGAGTGTGTATCCCTGGATATTTTCTCCAACTCCTTAGATATATATATATATATATATATATATATATATATATATATATATATATATATAGAACCCTCATTTTTTTTTGTATATGTGTGTGTATACAAACAGCCGAAAACGAGCTCCCAGACTTGGAAGCTTTCAACCGTATCGTAGTAGGTGTCTTCCCTTTTAGACAGACTTCTTCTCCCTGGCCCTTTCTGCTCAGTAACAGGTCTGTGATATTCAACATCTGTGTGTGTGTGTGGGGGGGGGGGTAAAAGATATATACATCTTTAAACGAAAATCTACCCCACTCTTATTCACACACACGACGAAAAAAGTAACTTAATATATATAGCATAATTAACAGTTTAAAATTTTAGATTTTTGCATTGTTGTTACTCTGAGTTTATTTTGAGGATTCTAAAATTGTATGTGACAAGTGAAGGAGAAAGCGACAGCAGTTGCATGTTGGAGAGAGGTTGATGTGGAAAAAAAAAAAAATAATCTTTTGTTTTTGTTTCACACTTTCATTTCTCCAACAATTGTAGCTTTGGGAACACACACGCACATATATTTACACATATACATATATACACACATGCACGCATACATGCACACATACATATACACACGCGCACGCATACACGCACTCGCATATACACATACATACATACACACACACATACATACACACAAACATACATACACACAAACATACATACACACACACATACATACACACAAACATATACATACATACACACAAACGTATACATGTATACACAAACATACATACATACACACACGCATATACATACATACATACATACGCATACAAACATGCATACACATCTATACACGCACGTATATAGGTGTGTGTTAATTAGGAATAAAGCGTTACCCTTGGCCCCCCCCCTTCTAGAATAAGATATTGCGAAGGTAAGAGTAACACGGGCAAAATATCTTATCACTCGCATCTTTATGCGAAACGTCTTCATATAAAAAGGGATTCGCTACGTGTGCATCCATTCCGCTAGAAATAATGAGATTCTCTTAATTTACAAATACCGTCTAAAAACAGCAAAAAAATGGACGCACTGACTAATATAATTTTAGATATATAATGACAGCTGGTCATCCCTAGAAAACAATATGCCCTTTTCTGTAGGGGCCGAATATATACAATACGTTAATATTAGTAAATGTAAACAAAACGCCCGAGTTCTCTTATATACACCTGCAGGTACGTGCCTACATAGATCGCAGCCGGGGTCTATATAAGATTTTTGTTTTTTTTTGTTTTGAGAGGTGGGGCTCACGCAAGGAAAAATTGTGGACCCATACAGTAGTGTATTAAAGGTCCGTGAAAAAAATGTTGATTTAGATGTGTTTGTTCCAAGAAGCTACAACCTTACCACAAGTGAGTGCGTGATAAACAAAATAGAATTTTTGAAAGTATCTGTAAAGCTACTCTTTAAATATTGAATGGCGATGGTTAGGGGGGGGGGGGTCCACCAGAATAGAGTAGTAATCAAAGAGGTCCATTGGTAAAGAAAAAATGGTTGAGAACCATTGCTCTCTACACTATTGTTCGACCTGCTAGTAATAAGTGAAATTTCCCTAAAATTATACTTTAAAAGCTACACTGGATAGCACCCCCTAAAAAGGCTGGTCACGTTTGGAACGCCTTTGAGCAAAGATTTTCTCGTTCAGCGTTGACCTTGGACTGTAAACAGCAGAATGGTACATTCGGGAACACATCGAAACTTTGTCCCACCTCGTTCTCTGTTTTTTTTTTACCCACCCGAGCCTGTTCTATAACAATCACATTTACGAAACACTTCCGTGGTTGTTCGACTGACTAGAAATATCAGCCAAATGCTCCTTGTCACAGCCCAAGGTTTTGAGAGAATAGTCATTTCTACATGCTCTTAAAAGGACGTGGTGGTCTTGGTTGGAATATTTTTAATCATTAGTCTTGCTCGATCAGGATTAACCTGTGTGACTGAACAACAACAACAACAACAATCCAGTAATTTGCTATCCCCGAATTCCTTCAGTTCAAATTGAGAGATAACTGGTGATGGATGTTGCTTCTTTGTTGGACTCCATCCCCTGTGTCTGTCTTTCTATGTATGTGTATTTAAGGTTATAAAAGATATGTATTTAAACGGATTCCCATGCAGAATATGGTTGACTGAATTCAACTTTTGTCAGTCTGTGCACATAGCATACACATACACACATTCCATTTCTCGGAGTATAGAATTTTAGCTCAAAGAGCTGTGTAGTGTTTCATGAAACATTAAAATTATTTTGAAATTTTGTTTATTCGCCATTTAAACAAATAATGCTCACGGCGATTTGTTTTATATTTTTACTATAAAAGGACTGTCACAGTTCAGTTCCCCGTTTTGACACTTGCCTCGTTTTATTCAGGCTCAAGTTAATAATGACATTTAAAAGAAAACATGCGTGTCTTTTTAAATCTTAAGTTCCTCTGCATAGAATTCAAGCTGGTCACCAACATAGTGACACAGTGGTCACTATGTTGGTGAAAAAAAGTGGGGGTAGTCTTGTGACTACCCTTACTTTTTTTTTCTTTTTTCGACAGCAGTCCCAGAGTTTTGTGAATATCTGGGTGTACGTTTATGTGGGCGTATATGTGTGGATATACTCATATAATGGATGTATGTGTGTTTACATGTGTATGCAGTTTATTTTTTGCGTGTGTTTGAGAGAGTCTATGCTATTATATGCATACGTTAATTCCACGTAACTCAGAGAGGATCTTTGTGTTACAAATCAATTAGGTTTAGAGGATTGGAACTAGTTTGGTTTTTGTCACTGGAAAACCCTAGCATTTCAGATATTTTTATAAGCAAATGCTATCATCATGCACCATGTTCGCCATAGACATTCTCGCTTTGTTTTCCCCCCATAATTTTCGACGAGACAGACATATTAGCTGGGCAGCTGACCTCTTCACTATGATTTTTGTTTTGTTCTGTTTCTTTCGAATGACCGGCAGAACAATCCTTCCTCCAGATAGAATTATAAATAGATAGCTTTAGCAATGTCATGTTTCATGGGAAGATATGTAGATGATATATCTTGCATAATAAATAGTGTGGCAAAGTCGATATTTTCTATGACAATATAGGGGTTTGGAGGTATTCTTACCTCTTGTTGATCAGATATTTATTTAGTAGTAATTTGGTGTTCCTGATTAGCGATGAAATATCCAAGGTGGGATGTGATGTAGCTATGACAGACAGGTCCAGGAGAGGCTGTTCTTTGTCACTCTTTACTCACAGCACCGACGTATGCAAGCAACATTCTTTATTAAATTCCCAGGTACTTGTAGCATCCATTCATTCACCACTGGAAATGACAGATAGATAAGCTGTTGATAAATGCATTTCCTCGTCTGGTCAACAATATTTCCCAGATTGATTTACTATCGTATGAATAGTTACCGTTGGCACCAGCTCTGTCTTTCGAATACCTGAACAGAGCTCCTGGTTATCTTTGTAGCCCTGGGTTTTTTTTGTTTTTCCCAATAGGACTTACTAACGAGGATTTGACATTTAGGTCGAACCATAGACATGTTGTCACCCTGGAATATTCCCGTTGATAACCTAATTGCCTCTAGTGGTTGGTTCAGTTGTTAGTATTGTTTATATCTATGTTTCTCTCTCTCTCTCTCTTGTATATATATATATATATATATATATATATATATTTATAAACAATATATGAGTATATGCATATATATGTACATGTATGTATATACGTTCATCTACATGTACATATAGATACATAACTGGGTACATGACGTGGCAAAAGAACAAGGACAAAATGGTGAACAAGGTGCAACAAACAAGCAGGCCACATAGAAACATCCCCTTCATCAGCTGCCACCATTAAAACTCCGGCGTTTCGAAGAATTAAGGCAGTACGCATCGTTAAAATGGTTCTTCCCACGAACACAAATTAAATTGTTTTCGTGGAGGGTAGTGGCGGACGGAAAACAAGACAGGAAAACAAAACGGTGAAATAAACAAACAAAAAGGCTGTACAGCCAGACGTGAAGTGTGTATGTCTTGAACGCTGTGAAGCACGGACAGGAGGGGCAAAGAAGTACGTGCGAGTTTGGTGATTCCAAGAACGAAAAGAAATAGCAGCCGGACACATATATATATATATGTATATTAATTAATAATGATACACGCGTACATACAGCCATTAATTTTGGCTAAATGTCGACTGGCTCTCCATTGACAGCTGTTCAATCAGGTGATAAAATTTACCTGTAGATTACATTTTTTCTTTGATTTGTTTCTGTTAACTGTGTGTGTGCATACATATAAACACAAAATCTCTCGCATATATGATATATATATGTGAGTGTGTGTGTGTATATACGTGCGCGCGCGTGTAAAAGTTCTTAAGCTGTAGTTCTTCGTTTAATTTCCTTATCAGAAAGAATATCTTTGTTCTTTCTTCGATATTGAAAGTGAGGGAACAATCTTCTTTTAAAGAGTGCGTGTGTGTGTATATTATAGCTGAATTGTTTGAGGGACGGAAGTTGAGTTATATATCTATGTATATGTAAAGTATGTTAAATGTGGCGGTTATGATTGTCTCTTAGGAAAAAAGCACTTTAATACTAAGTGTCTAATGTTCTAGTGGTATATATATATATATATATATATATAATATAGTCCAAAACTGTTGAGACTGGACATTGTCTTTTCCACTGTCCCATTTCGAGGGCTACAAACTAACACAGTCACAGACAAATCTTATGACCAGTATATGTGAACTTTTTTTTTTCCATTGTTTTGAGAGAGATGACCATATAATGTGCACAGATGCTCGCTGATATATGCGTATATATTTCTTCTATGCATATAAGTACCCAAATACTAGTGAGTATGACTTTGTTCAGTTACAGTCGTACCCCTACTAGGGACCAGTTTCTTGGAATCGATTCCTGTATAGTAAATAAAGCCATTTAATGAAAATAGTTATTGTTGATTTTAAAAAATGAGGTTGAATGGAGGGAAAACCCAATTTAATCTATCTACATAACATTATAAATACACAACAAAAACTTATAAAATTTATCTCATGGGGAATGAAAAAGGTAAGGAATTAGTTGGGTTTCTCCTTTCATGTTTGTTTTTCCTAAAAATTTCAATTTTTTTCCTTCCTAACTCCATACCTTTTCCTTTCCTCGTGAGATAAGTGGAAACTATTCCAAAACTCCGTCGAAATTTATTATTATTATAAGGATTTCGTCAGTGGAAAGTTTTGCGGGTGTTAAAAATGCAATAGTGGCTTATATTGCTCTATTTTTTCCTTACTCTGTTTTTATTATTATTTTTTTTCTATGTGGAGCGACACAATTCTTAATTTATAAACTGGGTCGATTGGGCGGGCACCATCGTATGGTGAAGGGGAAACGGAGAAAGTGAGAGAGAAGAAAAGCAGGGGTCTATTATTTTTTGGTTTCCGCCCTGTCGACCAAGTTTTTTCTTTTTTCTCTCGTTATGTGTATGTGTGTATATATTACGTCTGTCTCGGGAATAGATTTGAAACTAATGCCAGAATATTTAATGTGTTGCAACAAATGAAATGCGTTAATGAAGCGTTTTCGTGTCTTTAAATTATACATACATATATATATATATGAAGGTGTGTGTGTGTGTTGACGGTGGTTGTCTAGCAAGGAGAAGCTAGAATAATGAGAAACTGTATTGTTGTTATTTTTAATTATCTGACTCAATATGTGCATAATAATAACGAAGATTATGATTAACTGTTGCAGAGAGTTGTTCTGCATCATGAATGAATCACCGTTTATTGAACAGGCAGGAGCGGTCGGCAGCCCTCCCAATTTTTATTGACATCATAGTCTGTTCTTGATGCATTACGTGCCTGTTACACCTGTGTGTGTGTGTGTGTGTGTGTGTGTTTGTGTTGTGTTCGAAAGTGTTTTAAAATTATTGTTTGTTGGTGTGTGTGCCATATAACTTAAAGGTGCACACATGTGTGGATATTGATTTTAAGCTATCAGATATGACCTGGGATCAAATGGTGACATATATATATATATCGGTCTTGCCATCTATTTAGTGTGTGTGGTAGTCTTTGCAAGCAAAAGTGCCCCCCACCCTCTCTTATTTCCTCATAACATTCAGAAAAATAGAAGTCTGTTCAGCAATTTGTTTATCTAATGCGCCTCATGTGTCTGTCTACACACACACGCAGAGGTTTGGTGATACAAATTTAATGGAATCAGTAATTCGGTTATAAAGCGATAGTTTGTGATTTACCGTTTAAAGTACCTTGTACGAAACTCTCGTTCCTTCAGTCACTTATATAAATAACTAGATAAGGTGTAAAACTATATTTATTTAGTTGCAGGTAGCACTGGTCGAGTAAACTTACCGACCAACAGACGTTCCATCCGTGATTGTCTAAACATAAATGCCTGTAGTGTTCTTATGTGATTCGGTGATTTGGCTGCTGTGTCTAGCAGTTCGAACGACAACATAGAGGCTGGGTTGTGTCTTTGTTGGTTCAGCCCTCGACTGATTAGGCATGACTACCTCCTACCGTGACCATCATGTTCGTTTCTCAGAAACAGTGTCACTAGGACACACTAGACCACTCAGTGTGATCGCCCCACCACCACATTATTATTATTATTATTCCACCGAGGTCGACTTTTCCTTTCATCCTTTCGAGTTCGATAAAATAAGTACCAGTTACGTACTGGGGATGGCAGTATAAATCGACTAGGCTTTCCCCTAAAATTTCTGGCCTTGTGCCTATAATAGAAAAGATTATTTTCTTAAGACGGTACTGTGCGATTTGAAGGACATGTGGCTTCTTCTTCTTGTAGGTCGAGCAACTACTTCAAGGCTCCCACGTTGGCTTGCTTCGTTGCTAGTGTCCAACCTAGATGTGTTTGTGTATGCATATATACAATATGTATATATATATATATATATACATAAGTATATTGTTATTGATAATGCACCTGTCTCACCGGTGTCTGTTTGTAATTAATCCCTTTGTCTGAGATCGATGTACTCATTCGTACATAATCTAAACTGCTGTTTGTATTTTTTTCTTCTTTCCTATATTCATAAACAAACTTCTTTTTTGTGTGATTTAAAAACCGAGTAATGTAGTTTAGTTTAGAAGCTATCATTTTCATACAGTAAAAATAGAGGTAACTGGTAAAAAAAAGAAAAAAAGCAACCTAAAAATATATAAAGCTGTGTCTTTAAACATGCAAGATGTGTTTGGTTGGTCTTATTTAGTATGAGTTGAGGCCAATATATATATATATACATATATATATACACAATGACATGAATAAACTGTGATGTATCTGTTGCGAAGGATGCTCTTGTCGCTTGTCCGCCATTTAGTTGTTTTCTCTGTCTCCCACTTGTTGACGTTCTTCGTCTAATGACGTAAGTTTTTATTCATTGTCTTCTCCCACCCCTCCCACTTTCCCTCCCCTCCACAACCTTTCATCTCTTTTTTTTAATTCACATCACCTAATTGACAGTTATTATACCCCCCCCACTCTTCTCTCCTTCTATAATACATACATACATACCTCCATGCATACGTACATACATATATACATACATGTGTGTGTATATTCTTTTGAAGTCATTGAATGGTCTCTTGTCGACGCCAGTACATATATCTACATACATACATACATAAACGTGGAAAGATTCTTTTCTTTATATTTCCTTTAATCTTATTTTACAATGTCTTCTGCTCTGTTGTTCTGCTATACATATCTGTAGTGGGGGATGCATGTGTGTATGTATCTGTATATATTTTTTTATCTTGCTTTAGTCATTGGACTATGATCATTCTGGAGCTCCGCTTTGGACGCCTTTTGTCGAACAAATCGATCCCCAGTATATATTTTTGAGTCTGCTACTATCATTGCTTTTGCCGAACCGCTACGTTACGGGGAGGTAAACAAACCAACGGTTGTCAAGCGCGCGTGCACACAAACACACACGCCTTTTTGTATATAAACGACGGGCTTCCACACAGTTTCCGTCTACTAGATTCACTCACAAACCACTGGTCGACCCGGGGCTATAATAGAAAAACACTGGCCCAAAGTGTTGCTCAGTGGGACTGAACCCGAAATCGCGTGGTTACAAAGCGAGCTTCTTTACCATGTAGCCATTCCTGCAAAACACACACACAAAATGGTTGTACTAAGGATTTCACTTTGTGTTTCGTGTTTCGATCCCCAACTGCGCGAAACTTTGGGTCCTCAGATTCACCAATACTTCGGGAATAGCATTTGGTCAACAGAAACTGTACGGAAGACTCGTGTGGTGCATGTGTAAGACTCGAGTTTATATTTATACCGGTCGAATAACCTATGTTTTTATGTTGTGCCCTACCGTTTTCCCGTACTAAAAAGAAAGCAGTTCGATAAATAGATATCGATAAAATAGTTACCACACTGAAATATGTACTAGGCTCCAAATGATTGATTAAAACTCAGAAAGGCTGTGCTGCAACATGGTCGTGGTTCCAACGACTGGAACCACTAAAAGAATATTAAAAAAACGTGTCTAATCTAATACATTTTTGGAATGTTTTCTTCGAATTTGCTCACAAATCTGCCAATGTGTTAAAAGATCTTAATTTTAATGTTACTTCTTACACAGGAAATGCTTCTAAACTTAATTCTTATTGTGTTTCACCGTTTGCTGCGTGCTAAGAAGTTTGCTGGCTTTGGGTTCGATCCCACTGAGTGGCACCGTGGGCAAGTGTATTTCACTATGTATAGCCCTAGACCGACCAGATCCTTGCGAGCGGATCTGGTAGACTGCAACCGGTGGTTATTTGTTTACGTTCTTGTAATACAGCGGTTCCGCTAAAGTGATTGATAGAATAAATATCAGACTTTAAATAATTCGTTCGACTAAACTATATAAAGTGCCTCGGCATGGCCGCAGTCAAATGATTGATGAAACTGACAAAAAGGAGGCGTGTGTGTCTAGAAATGGAGAACTGATAAATTTATTGCTATTGTTTTTAGTGAAAGAAACGTCTGTTTGTATAAGTGCGCCTACGCGCACTTTTGCTATACGTCACCAGAAGCGAAAAAAAAATGTGGGTTAAAATTTCTTTATTTCTATAGTCTTGTAATCTTTCATGCTTTATCAAAATAATGCCAGAAACAAAAGATTTCCAACATGAATTCACAATGGAAGGGTTTGTCTCTTAATATCCTCTCGTCTGATAAATCTTTGTTGGGGTAACAATTCTCTATTGAAAGATTTGACTTCAGTGAAACTGTTTCGCTCCAGTGCTTTTTCTTTAGTCTTTTGCAGTAAATATTTTGGAGCCACTTTATCGTACAGTCTCACCTTTACCCTAAACCTGACCCTGATCAGGTCATTTAATAGTGTAGACTTCGGATACTGTGGTAGGCTGCACTCTAAAGTAGCACCATTTTTTTTTTTTCTGTTGTTTCTTTGTGAAGACTTCGTTTCGAAGGTAATGTATTCCTACAAAATCTCAGCGATAGTCATCGATAATTTTGTGTATTGCTCTACGTTTCAGATCCATTACGTAAAAGTTTATTGCTTACGATATTATTGAAGTCTTGCTACAATGTTCTTCCATAGTTAAAGACCATTTCTGTCCAAGAGAGTCCAAAATCTCACACACGTAGGTATCACAAGTGTCCATCAGCAAATCCCAAATGTTGCCCCTGTGACCAACTTGTTTGTTGTAGGGTTTGAAACATTTTACGTTATTGTACATGGTTGTTAAACACATGTACATACACGCATGCATATGCATATAGACATATTGTTTTTATGATATATACACGCATACATATATTCTTTATCCATTTTCTGTCTGTAATATTAACAAGCATAGCAAGCATACTTTAGCGATTTGAAATGAAAGGCAAAATTGACTCCGGTAGAATTTGAACTCGGAGCATAGAAAGTCAGGTCGATTACTCGCAAAGCAATCTATCCCACGCTCTAACCACTCTGCCAATTACTCCACCCGTGTGTGTGTGTGTGTGTCTTTATCGCTTAACACTGCCGTTTATCCAACCAGTATTCAAGAAGCTAGTAAAGCGTCTCTCTGTTGGGCCAGACGCTCTCTGCTTGCTTGGCTTGTTTATTTTACGTCAACCGTTCTTGTATATCAGATTACTAGTCGTTTACATGTAAGTACAGGCATACGTACGTTAAATAGCATTGGCACAAGGCCAGTCTTTGTGGGACGATGTGTAAAGACAGGAGTATCTTACTGGCATTTGGTTTCTTCATGCCGTTCATGGGGCTGCGTGTGTGAAGAAATGCTTTGTCGCGTCTGGCGGGATTTTTTTTCCTTAAATAGAATTCATATCATGCATTTTGTGAACTATAGCGTCGTTAGTTTATAGGCTTCCAAAAACGAACTTTTCATTGACTCACTACATTTCTGATGGTGGAGAGGGTGACAGAGCAGAGTCTGCACTTTTCAGGCGGAATTATATATTGCATGGTACTTACATTCGACGCACCGCTTTATTGGTTTTTCTTGCCGACACACACATTTCTATGACGGAATTCTGCTAAGTCTCCGTTAACCACATTTCATTCAAAATGCATTAGTCAGTCCGACACTTTGGTAGAAGATACTTGCCTAAGGTGCCGTACCCAAGTGGGATTGAAACCAGAAGCATGTGGTTTGAAAGTGAACTTGTCTCTGAGAACAGAGCCTTAAACAGGTGACACACTAAATATAATGAAGATATCTATTGAAGTCCGACGCGTTCCCGTTTATACAAATTCACTCGTTTTGCACGTTGAATAACATTTACTTCTGTAGTGGAGGCGCAATGGCCTAGTGGTTAGGGCAGTGGACTCGCGGTCATAGAATCGCGATTTCGATTCCCAGTCCGGGCGTTGAGTGTTTATTGAGCGAAAACACCAAAAGCCCCACGAGGCTCCGGCAGGGGATGCTGGCGAACCCTGCTGTACTCTTTCACCACAACTTTCTCTCACTCTTACTTCCTGTTTCTGTTGTACCTGTAATTCAAAAGGGTCAAGCCTTGTCACACTCTGTGTCACGCTGAATATCCCCGAGAACTACGTTAAGGGTACACGTGTCTGTGGAGTGCTCAGCCACTTGCACGTTAATTTCACGAGCAGGCTGTTCCGTTGATCTGATCAACTGGAACCCTCGTCGTTGTAAGCGACGGAGTTCCAACAACAACTTCTGTATTGGTAATGTGCATACACACATACACACACTTTCTCTCGCTCTAATACTGATGTTTGGCATCTGTCTTCCCGTAAATCTATGGTCTGCATTACACTTGACTGCTTCACGGCACCTATTTTAGAAGCAAATTAGTAAAGACGCTTCCCCAATGAAGTCTGCATTGTTTTACAAGCGTGACTGTGTGATTAAGAAGCTCCCTTTGCAACCACTTGGTTTCTAGTTCAAACCCGCACGATCTTCACTAGGGTGTTAGGGTTAGTGTTTAGGTTTACGGTTAGGGACGGAATTCCCTAACCCTAAAACTAACCCTGAAACCCTAACCCCCTAGTGAAGATCGTGCGGGTGTTAATCTGAAAAATTACCGTGTCTTCAACTATCGACTCAAGCTTTGAGTGAATTTCGTCGGCGAAAACTGAGAGAAGCCCGTCGTGTGTGTGTGTGTGTGTGTGCGTGTCTGTCTGTCTGTCTTTGTGCTGGTTTGTTTACGTCCCCGTAAATTAGCGATTCAGCAAAAGCGACCGATACTACCTCCCCACCCAAGCCGGTGCCCCCAGCATGGCCGATGTCCAATGATAAAGATAAAAGATGGGGGACTTATCTTCACAGAACCGGGATAGTTTATTCAGGTTTCTAACTTCTAATCTTGCAAAGGGATTTATGTTTTGGCCTCTCGCCCATTTTCGATGATAAAATAACAAATAAGTTTCAAAAATAGTCTACTGTGCCCCCGGTTTGTTCTGAAGTAATCAGTGCCCCACCCCTCTTTTGTATCGTGGTTTTCGTTTTGTTTGTTTTTTCTTTTTGTATCCTATTTTTATCGTCTGCTACCTTCTTCACTGACTGGGAAGATTCGGTGTAAAAAAACCTGCTCCAGTTCACAGCTGTTTGTTGTTGTTTCTGCTGGATAACGGCTTTTTCGTGTCTTCTCATCTCCGTCGTCGTCGCTGCCACCCTTTTCTTTTTCCTTTTTCTTCGTCGTTGTCGTCTTCTTCGTCTTCTTTTTCTTCTTCGTCTTCTTTTTCTTCTTCGTCTTCTTTTTCTTCTTCGTCTTCTTCTTCTTCGTCGTCGTCGTCGTCGTCGTCGTCTTTTTCTTTTTTTCACCTTCGCTTCCTCTTAAATACTTCCCACGATCTCGTACTAATCGCCCTCTATTTTTTTTCGTTAATTTTACATTTTATGCAAATTATTTCCTTATCTTCCTTCCTGTTCACCTCTACCTACTTTCCCCTTCTGTCCTTCTTCACCGTTCTACAAATTCGACACTAACGCTGCTTTTCTACTATCTCTTCGCGTATCTTGCGTTGCTCAACCCCAAACCACCCCTCACCCAGTTTTTGCGGATATTGAGGCTTTGTTTATTTATTTTGCGTGTGTGAGTTTAGCTCTGTCTATTAACGATCTTGAAGCAGGACATGAAACTATAATGAAACAATTTTCTGTATTAAAATAGGAAAATCTGTGTTTTCCGGTGCCTTGCCTTGTTTTAGGACTGGTCAATGGACCAACTGCAGCCATGTGGTTTCGGGTTTGGTCTCACTGTGCGGAGCGCCCCCGGACCGACGAACCCTTTTGTGAATTTGGTAGATGGAAACTGAAAGAAGCCCGTCGTAAGCGTGTGTCTTTGTGTTCCCCCATCCTTCACTTGATAACCGATATCGGGGTAATTTTTCAGATTAACACCCGCACGGTTTTCACTAGGGTGTTTGGGTTACGGCTTTAGGGTCAGGGTTGGAGTTAAGATTAGGGTTTTAGGGTTAGGTAATCGTGCGGGTGTTGGTCTGAAAAATTACCGGTATCGGTTTGTTTACATCCCCGTGAGTTGGCAGTTCGGACAAAGACGCCAGTAGAACAAATGCCGCATGGCCGCAGTCCAGTGACGGAAATAAGTGAAAGAGTAACATGGTGTAAAAACATAAGCTGTTTTTTTTTTTTCTTTTTCTAAACATTCGTTTCCTTTTTTTGTGTTTTCACTTGGCCGTGTCTTAAGGAAGAAAAAAAAACAAACAAAAAAAAACACATTATTCACTGTATTTGCACAGCTATAATTGACTCGGTCTTCTGTATTATTTACTTAGAAAATTGTCTAATTTGTAGCAGTCTTTTATATTTGCGCCAGGAACTACTGATAACGGCGAGTCATCTAGAAAACCTCTATGTAATTTGTTCAACTTATTACAAATATAAGCCAAATCTCTCCCAAATCACACCCTATCATAATAATAATAATAATAATAATAAATACCTTAGATATTGTTCCAGGTAATGTGTTTAATAAAATCATAATTAACTGATCCTCCTCTATTTACTTTTACCCAAAGCCAAGAACTTCTCACCACCCTTTGTATATATATATGTATGCGTCTTTGTTTGTCTACCCACCCCATCGCGTGAGAGCCAGCATTTGTTTGCTTTTCTGTAATTTAGCAGTTCAGCAAAGTAGACCAGGTTTTAAAAAAAAAACCGAGGTCAGTTGGTTCAACTACACCTGTCAAGGCTATACACCTCCTGCCCCCAGCATGGCCACTATCCAATGACTGAAACAAGACAAGGTAACTGTTGTCATGACCCAATCAATTCCTGGTTTCCTTGTTCACCGGAGCCATGTACCTACTCAACTGATTGCTTAAATTCTCTATCAGCTCTAATTGTTTCGTTTGCGTATGGTTTATTGCTTGCACCAACAGTTTCTACAACGTGAATGAATCCATGCGCTGGATTTGCTTAGCCTCTGGCAGATTTGTCTTAAAGCCTTAGATATTCTTATACAAAAGATTAGAAGTATTTCGCTGGAGCTTATATTTCTGACATCAGAGAAAAATAGTTTTTATTATGTTGTTGTTTGTTTCCTAGTAACCTACATAATGAGAAAATCTTTTCTTCAATCTGTTGTCATTTTATGTGGTTTTCATTGTTTTCTTTTTATTTTTTACTCTAAAATTTTGTTAGAACAGACTTGCACTCTTTCTTTTTTTTTTTTTTTTTTTTTGGCTTTTGATTCGTATATACACTGGGCATCTAGGATGCATTCTCCAATATACTTTCCTTTTAAAAACTTTTTGCGCAAGAGCTACTATGTATTGGAGGAAGAGAGTTGATTTAGTATTTTTTATTTTAGTTGAAGGTTAGCAATTTTGAGATTTTGGCAAGTTGACACTATCGGCTCCAGTGCTCGACCGGTGCTTTATTTTATCAATTCCAAAAAGATGAAAGGTGAAGTTGACCTTGGTGGGATTTGAACTCAAAATGTAAAGACACAGAAAAAAAATACTAAGTGTTTAGTCTAACGGGTTATCTATTAAACTAAGACAGCTGATCTTCATTTGAAGATGGTGAATAACTAAATCAGTCTCACTTTGAAATATGAAGGAAAATTCTCTGACATATCAATTATTTCCCTTTCTTTTTAAACATCTTGAATTATTTTTTTTTTTGTTTTTGGTTTAGTCAAGGGAAAAGTGAAGAGGCTATCACCTTCCGATCAGCCTGGAGACCATATCTCTCACCTTCTACTCTACATCACCCTCAATTTCCACGTTTTAGAATCAGACCCATAACTACTCCAATCTTTTCCAAGCCTGCAACTTCTCTCTTTTAAAAGGCCCACAAATTTGACTTCCAGATCCAACTTGGAACCTCCACTTGTTTGCATCCCCAATTTCTTATTTGTCTCATCTCACAAACCACCCTTATAATCACACTCTACTCAGTCTAGTGTCTGCATGATTGTTCTGTTCGACTGGCTCACCTCTAACCTAATATATTGCATGTCATTCAATTCTTCAATTCCCTGTACGTAGGATAAGATGGAGCTTGCAAAGCCTAACATCTGTAGTGACTCTGAAGCACTTTGTTGCATGCTTTCAGTACCTGAATGAGTGAAGATATAAGATGTTCTTGATATGAGCGGTAATTGTCTTTACCATTGAAAGAGTTGAGATATTGTATTCGATAACAGACAAGATGGACTTTATATTTTATAGGACATCAAATGTTTCAAAAATAATCATCCTGGGTCCTTCATGTGTAGTTGGACCTATATTAAATGTGTTAATACATTAAAACTTTTTTCCTCTATGTGTTAACAAAATCGAGATGCATCTAATGTCTGTGTGTCTTTTATGCCAATGGTTCTCAACTATTTTCTTCCCTTGGGGCCCCCTTTTGATTCTTGTGTGGACCCTCTTAGCCATTCCATGTTTTAAAAATCCTATTATATTTTTATAATCTAATATTAGGAATCGTACAAGAAACAAAAATAGAGTATTTGGTGTATTGGTAGAAGCAGAACCAATTTATTGAACATAAATTTTAGCAACAAAATCTCATATGGACCACCCTGGTTGAGAACCCCTGTTTTATGCTATCAAATGTGGTATTGTTCCCTGTTTGGGGGATTAATTGCAGCCAAGTTAAGAACAGCTGTGTGGCTGGTCATTTGTGTTGTGTAATTTTGGTTAGGTTAAAATACCTGTAATTTACTAGGCTTGCCACACTCAAGTGTACTCAGTGCTCTGCATAAGACTTGGCGTAGACAGAGAACATTTTTATTCTGTTCTATCTGACAGTCTGTTGTTCCAGTTTTCCCCTTTAAACCTGATATTTTCCTTTTCTTTCAGAATAGTTCAGTTTATCTTTGTGAAAGCATTCATTCTTCTTGCCGATTCTTATCTTTTTTTTTTTTTTTTTTTTTTTTTTAATAGTGCTTAACGTGCGCACACACGCGCGCACGCGCGCACGCACTCTTTCGCGTTTTCACTTTCTGTCTGCCTCTCCTTCTCTCTCACATGCCCTCTTTCTCACCCATGCCCTCTCTCTCTCATATTCTCTCTCTCTCTCTCGCATGCCCTCTCTCTCTCTCTCGCATGCCCTCTCTCTCTCTCTCGCATGCCCTCTCTCTCTCTCTCGCATGCCCTCTCTCTCTCTCTCGCATGCCCTCTCTCTCTCTCTCTCTCTCGCATGCCCTCTCTCTCTCTCTCGCATGCCCTCTCTCTCTCTCTCGCATGCCCTCTCTCTCTCTCTCACATGCCCTCTCTTTCTCTCCTTCACCCCCTCTCTCTCGCCCTCTCTCCTTCTCCACCCCCTCTCTCACATGCCCTTTCTTCTCACACAATCTCTGTCTGTCTGCCTGTCCTATGCTCTTTCTGCTTCTCTTCAGACTCTGCTATTTTTTAGACACACTGTGCCTCTCTCTCTCGCCCTCTCTCTCGCCCTCTCTCTCTCGCCCTCTCTCTCTCGCCCTCTCTCTCTCGCCCTCTCTCTCTCGCCCTCTCTCTCTCGCCCTCTCTCTCTCGCCCTCTCTCTCTCGCCCTCTCTCTCTCGCCCTCTCTCTCTCGCCCTCTCTCTCTCGCCCTCTCTCTCTCGCCCTCTCTCTCTCGCCCTCTCTCTCTCGCCCTCTCTCTCTCGCCCTCTCTTTCTCTCTCTCTCTTTCTCTCTCTCTCTCTCTCTCTCTCTCTCTCTCTCTCCATCTCTTTCTGCTTTTCTTCAGACTCTCTCTGTTCCTATTTTTTCAGACACACTCTGTCTGCCTCTTGCTCTCTCTCTCTCTCTCTCTCTCCCTCTCTTTCTGCTTTTCTTCAGACTCTCTCTGTTCCTATTTTTTCAGACACACTCTGTCTGCCTCTTGCCCTCTCTCTCTTTCTCTCTCTCTCTCTCTCTCTCTCTGCTTCTATTTCTTCACAGACACCCTCTGTCTGCCCCTCTCCCCCACTTTCTATCTCTCTTGCATCTCTAGCTTGCTTTCCTTCCTTCCTTTCTTACTCACCTATGGTAACCTTGTCTAAACAAAACTGGTCTTCAATCATGACACTTTGTTTACTCATGCTTGGAATTCTTTCAAGTAATGTCTTCACTGCAGCTGTTTGCAGTCTTCATTTGCTCGAGTGTTCAGGCCGTTCCACAGCAACTTCATATGAAGTACTGTTAGAGTACACGCAGATTTAGCCGAGTCCTTACTGAGAATCTTAGCGGTGGCAGTGGTTTTAAAGATTAATCGATCTATCATCTATCTAATCCATCCTGTTTTATTGTTAATTTAGAAAGATTATCTCTCAAATAACCATGTAATTAGCAGAAAGCTGTTTGCTTATACCGTTGCACTTCAGAACCGATATAATGAACTCGCATTTTGGGTTTTTTCCAATGTTTGCTAGCGTGGGGGTTTATCTTGTGTATCTTCTTCCTGCATCATTTCGTCTTTGAGATGTTCTTAACTTTAACTACAAAGAGTGTTTCCCCCATCCCTGCCACCACCATCTAAACTCGCCTTATATCTCTTTGCTTTCCTCGTTTTCTCCTCCTCCTCCTCTTCCTCTCACATCATCATTATCAACCTCTAGAAATTACTGTCTCCAGTCCTGGGGACTTATAGGGTCAGTTACCCAGTGAGATGACAATATTTCACCTGAATGAGACTCCAGTCCATCACGGGGCACTCGTTTACAGCTGAGTGAACTAAAATAACATGAATGGAGCGTTTTGCTCAAGAAACAATGCACTGCTCAATCCAGAATTGAGACCACATCTTGCAATATTGAGTGCAACACCTTAACCACTAGGCCATGCTCTTTCCCTCTTTCATATATTATGTGAAGTGGCAGTGCAATGGCCCAGTGGTTAGGGCAGCGGACTCGCAGTCATAGGATCACGGTTTCAATTCCCAGACTGGGCGTTGTGAGTATTTATTGAGCTAAAACTCCACGAGGCTCCGGCAGGGGATGGTGGCGAACCCTGCTGTACTCTTTCATCACAACTTTCTCTCACTCTTACTTCCTGTTTCTGTTGTGCCTGTAATTCAAAAGGTCAGCCTTGTCACCCTCTGCGTCACGTTGAATATCCCCGAGAACTACGTCAAGGGTACACATGTCTGTGGAGTGCTCAGCCACTTGCACATTAATTTCACGAGCAGGCTGTTCCGTTGATCGGATCAACTGGAACCCTCAACGTCGTAAGCAACGGATTGCCAACAACAACGACAATATTATGTGAAACCTCTTTTCATATTTTTCTACTTGGCATATAGTTCCATATTCATGTGTAACTGGAACTTTATGTAACTATGCCTTTATGTGAGATGAGAAGAGAAGTAAACTCCTGGTAATTCAAGTTTGCCACTCAGATTCAAGGTTTCATTGTATCGTTTCATTTGCAAACTCTCAATATCTTTGCTAAAGACATGAACATCATACAATCTTCTCCATTTTAGGTTTTTGTGATTAAGAAAATAAAGAGGTGGGCTTATGCTGTGTCTAGTGTTTGTGAGGTGATTCTGCACATCCAGCCCATCCCACCCCACCCAAGTCATTGTTGATCAAAAATATTTTAAACTATCCCTGACTATAGCATCTCTTTCTTCACTCTTTTCAGACAGTGTGTCTGAGGCTGCATTACTCATTGTGTCTTTCCTTTTTTAAATTGACTGGGTACATTATGAGGGAGATTTGACTCCTATTTCTAGCAGGTCATGACCACAGTCTTCTTTCAGCTTGTGTATTTGTTGGCGCTTGTGTGACTATAATATGCTTTTATATTTAGAGATTATAGCTTTCTAGATGTGTCCAGACTTGCATGTTTGACGCAAGTTACCGATTTTCACCTCAATGGGTGACTCTTTATTGCAGTGGTTTTTATGTATTACCAGAGATAAAAATTCATTTAAGAGAAGACAAAAATATTATCGACAAAACAATGAATGGAATATCAAAAAGAATGGCAAACACGTTTATTCTCCAACCGTAAACAAAACAGCAGTATGTAAAATTGGCTCAATAAAGACACTGGTGGTCTTTTTGATGTGCTTATTGCTTAGAGAAGCTGAGGGTAGTCAGTAGAGTGCCGAACAAAATACTTTGTGGTATTTGTTCCAGCTTTTTTATGTTCTGTATTTGATTCCTCCTGGAGTCAACCTTGCTTGCTGTGCTTTTTGAGACCATAACAAAAAAAAAACAAAATAAAAAATGCCAAGTACCAGTTATGTCCTGGGGTCAATTAAATTGACTACAAATCATATATTGTCAAAGGTGCAGGCATGGCTGCGTTGTAAGAAGCTTACTTTCCAACCGCATGCTTCTGGGTTCAGTCCTACTGCATGGCACCTTGGGCAAGTGTCTTCTCTAGCCGCTGGCTGATCAAAGCCTTGTGAGTGGATTTGGTAGACAGAAACTGAAAGAAGCCTATCATATATATATTTGTTTGTCCCTCCACCATTGCTTGAAAATGGATGTTGGTATGTTAGCAGTTCAGCAAAAGAGACCGACAGAATAAGTCCTAGGCTTTCAAAGAATAAGTCCTGTGGTTAATTTCTTCAGCTAAAAAACCCTTTCAGGCAGTGCTCCAGCATGGCCACAGTCAAATGACTGAAATGAGTAAAAGAGTAAAAGTAAATAAATGTGGCCGTTCTTTTCAAGTCCTGCTATTTCACTGTTTACTTCTTAAGGTTATCTTTCCAGATATTCTAGAGAAATTATAGCCAGTACTATAATTTCTATAGAATTTTGGTAGAGATAATCTTAGCAGTGCATTTTACATCACTTGTTAACACTGTAGAACACAGCATTGACTTATAAAAAACATTTGATATATTTTATAGTAATATTACGGTTGCATAGCAAAATACCATGGCCCTACAAGTCATTGATATTGTTTAATGATTGTCTGGTGTTGAAAAAATACCTCCCTTGCTGCAATAGATTGCATTGAAACTGGCGTCTTGTTTCTGCTGATTTCTACAGTCCTCCCCCACTCCATTTTAACCCTGGTGACATTTGAACTTGGAATAACCAGATGGTTGACTGCAAGCATTTAAAACACCTAACCCAAGCTTGAAAATTCGACTCTGACTTGTAGTATTGAGTTTGAAAGCAATTGACTCTCAAATTTTTCTTTGTTTTTTCCTTCTTTATGCCTAGCTCACGTGATCCTCTCCACTTGGGTAACCAACAGCTCAAGAAGGCATTGAGTGTCAGTCGTTTGACCTTCATATCTATATATGTCTCCCTGTTACCTCTTATATATGACCTTCTTTCCCCTTCTAGTATTACTATTCTTGTTGATTTTGTGATGGTGTTGAGGGGGAGAGTGAGTAGGTGAAGTGATGTTAGTCTAATGTATTTGTCAGTGAAGTAGTGTTGAACTATCTTTAGTGTGTGTGTGTGCTTTATAATGAGGTATGTTTCTTGCTCATATATGTGGGAGGCCAAATGAGTTGCTGTTGTGTGTAAAGGTGGTGAAGGTCAAGTGGTCTTTCTCTGTTGTGGAGTCCAAGATGTTGGTGTAGGTCTGATGGTGTTGGATGCTGTAGCAATGGTTGAATACACCTTAGAGAGTGAAAGTGACTTAGTTGTGGTGGTGGTATCTGTATGAGGGGTAGATCATCATTTCTGTAAAAACCTGTTTTAGGTTTCATGTGGGGTTCATAAACTTTGCCGATTTTTACAACAGTAGAATATAGGCGTAGGGGTGGCTGTGTGGTAAGTAGCTTGCTTACCAACCACATGGTCTCGGTTCAGTCCCACTACGTGGCATCTTGGGCAAGTGTCTTCTACTATAGCCTCGGGTCGGCCAAAGCCTTGTGAGTGGATTTGGTAGACGGAAACTGAAAGAAGCCTGTATATATGTGTGTTTGTGTGTCTGTCCCCCCAACATCGCTTGACAACCGATGCTGGTGTGTTTATGTTCCCGTAACTTAGCGGTTCGGCAAAAGAGACCGATAGAATAAGTACTAGGCTTCCAAAGAATAAGTCCTGGGGTCGATTTGCTCGACTAAAGGCGGTGGTGCTCCAGGCAGTGTTACTCAAAGTGGTGGTCCACGGACCGGTGCCGGTCCACAATCCATCAGTTGCCGGTACATGGCAAGTTTCCAGAAAAGAAAAACATAAAATGCTTGCCTAAGGTACCATAAGCTTTTTCTCAAGTAATTTGTCACTTTTAACAATCTACATTATTTTGTAATCCCATTTTTAAAAAATGTTGTGGCCCAGAACCAAGGTGGTCACTGCCAAAATCCCAACCATTTCTGTTTACTAGACTCTAGACTAACATTCAGGAATCGGTTATCTACAGGCCAAGATGAACATGTGCAATAATCAGAAAAGGATGGCATAAAAGACATTGGTCATGCGGTTAGAAGTTTGCTTCCCAACCACATGGTTCTGGGTTCAGTCCCACTGCATGGCACCTTGGGCAAGTATCTTCTATAGCCTCGGGCCAACCAATGCCTCATGAGTGGATTTGGTTGACAGAAACTGAAAGATGCGTATCGTATATATGTGTCTGTTTGTCTCCCCATCACCGCTTGACAACAGGTGTTGGTGTGTTTACCTCCCTGTAACTTAGCGGTTCAGCAAAATAGACTGATAGAATAAGTACTAGGCTTACAAAAAGTAAGTCATGGGGTCGATTCGTTCAAATGAAGCCCCTCAAGGTGGTGCTCCAGCATGGCCACAGTCAAATGACTGAAACCAGTAAGAGAAAGAGTATCAGAAATGCCCCAATTTCAACAGAGCATATTCAGGAAAAAAACCAATTCTTAGTGTTCTTAGCTTTTTAACATTGATTACTCTGTCAAATGTAATGCTTATTTATTCACATTGTTTTAAATTGATCATGCCTTGTCTCATAGCTTTGAGATTTCAAAGATGTAATAGCTTATTCTTAGAATGGCAGTGTAGGGCCAGTGTGAGGGGTTGGATCTGGTCAGTTTGAACAAGCAGAAAGAATATTTGAACCAGATATGGCTGGCTAAAGTGTTACAGTTAAAAACATGTAATACAGGCTCAATTTTGCATGTTGGAACTAACACGAGAATTCTCTTCCTTTTAGAAAAGTGCATCTTATCTGACATGAAATACAATATAATTTCTCTCTGGTGTACACGTCCTTAAAATCCCAGAATAACAGTATTGTTTCTGTTATCTTGCTCATTTGCATTTTTTTTTTTTTTTTTTTTTTTTTTAAACCATGCTGACAATAAGTTAAGCAATAAATATTGTTGAGATACTGTTTTACAGCTGGATTCTCAGAACGTAAAACCTGACAATGCTGCTAAACCTCTTATCTGCCGTGCTAATGATCCTGCCAGCTCCACTGCTTTTTACCAAAATCATAATAATAATAATGATAATTCTGTCTGCTATAGGCACAGTAAAGGCGTGTGGCTTAGTGGTTAGGGCATTCGACTCATGATCATAAGGTCGTGAGTTCGATTCCCGGTGACGCGTTGTGTCCTTGAGCAAGACACTTTATTTTCACGTTGCTCCAGTCCACTCAGCTGGTAAAAATGAGTTGTACCTGTATTTCAAAGGGCCGGCCTTGTCACGCTATGTGTCGCGCTGAGTCTCCTTGAGAACTACGTTAAGGGTACACGTGTCTGTGGAGTACTCAGCCACTTGCACGTTAATTTCACGAGCAGGCTGTTCCGTTGATTGTATCAGCTGGGACCCTCGTTGTCGTAACTGACAGCGTGCTCCTAGGCACAAGGCCTGAAATTTGTGGGGGTGGGAGTGTCAATTACATGGACTCCAGGGTTCAACTGGTACTTATTTTTTTATTGATCCCCCCCCCCCCCCCTATAAAAGGTAAGGTCGACCTTGGCTGAATTTGAATTCAGAACATCAAGTGCAGATGAAATTCTGCTGAGCATTTTACCTGGCATGCTAACAATTCTGCCAAGCTCCTGAGTGAGCCGCGAAGCCTGAAATTTTGGGGATGGGGTACAGTTGATTATATTAACCCCTAAAATTGACTGACCATTATTTTATCCATCCTGAAAGGATGTAAAACAAAGTTGACCTCATAGGATTTGTCCAGTATGTATAAAGAGCGGAGGATATGCTGCTAAAATGTTATCTGATGTGTTAACAATTATTCTTGTTTTCCACTCTCCTAATGATAATAATAATAATAGTAATAATAATAGTAATAGTAATAGTAATAGTAATAATAATAATAATAAATTTTGCAGTTACTTTTTGTGTGTACATGTATGAGGTTGGTTATTTCAAAATAGCAAATGCCAAGTTTTCCAAATGTTTACACAAACAAAAACTTACCCTACCTAACACCTCCAAGAATTGATGATTGTGTGTCATAAAGTGATTGTGATGGGTGGGGAGATCCCATTTCTGAAATGAAATTTCGATTGATAATTTTGATTAGGTTTCAAATTCATTTCCATCCTTCATTATTCTCTAAGTCCCATGTTTGAAAATACACTTAATGAATATGATATTCCAGCTAAATTTACATTTCTTTTCGCTTACCAACCACATGGTTCCGGGTTCACTCCCACTACGTGGCACCTTGGGCAAGTGTCTTCTACTATAGCCTCGGGCTAACCAAAGCCTTGTGAGTGGATTTGGTAGACGGAAACTGAAAGAAGCCTGTCGTATATATGTATATATATATATATATGTATATGTATATGTTTGTGTGTCTGTTTGTCCCCCCAACATCGCTTGACAACCGATGCTGGTGTGTTTACGTCCCTGTAACTTAGCGGTTCGGCAAAAGAGACTGATAGAATAAGTACTAGGCTTCCAAAGAATAAGTCCTGGGGTCAATTTGCTCGACTAAAGGCGGTGCTCCAGTATGGCCGCACTCAAATGACTGAAACAAGTAAAAGAGTAAAAGAGAGAGAGAGAGAGTAATACATTTTCTTTTTGTTTTGTTGTTTTGTATTATATTATTTTATCACGAAGTTGATATTATATATTCTGTTTGTTCTTCTTCCAGATGAAGAAGGTCGGAAAGCAGAAATGGGAGCTAACTGGATACACGGCATTGAGAAAAACCCAATTTACCAGATTGCTGAAAGCAACGAGCTTTTACAGTTGCGTAATAAGAACAAAACTCTACGACATAAACGCCTTTTTCTGCAGGAGGATGGGACAAGCATCTGTGGCGAAGTCCTAAACAAAGTCGATCTCGCTTTCGGCCAGTGTATGGTTGAATGTGAAGCTTTTTTCAAGGACGATTTGGATATACCCGGCAACATGGAAAGCGTTGGAGATTACATCGATCAGGATCTTTATTACCATCTTGACAACTTATCCTACGAAGAAAGAAAGCGATTCTTACTCGTCTATGAGCAGCGTGTCTCATCAGAATGCATCATTAATGGATGCAATAGCCTCTTTGATGTGTCACTAAGTGATATTGGTAGCTATGAAGAGCTGCCTGGAATCCACTATACTATTCCCCCAGGTTTTGAGAAGGTTATCGAAATTCTCAAGAGCAATATCCCACCAAATTCTATTCTTTTAAACCATCCTGTACGCTGTATACACTGGGCTCGTCCAGTGAACTGTGAGAATAGAGAACACCCAGTGTGTGTCGAGTGCGAGAACCAAGAACTATTCCAGGCTGATCATGTGATAGTCACAGTTTCCCTTGGTGTGCTGAAGGCTGCGTGCAACCGAATGTTCAACCCACAAATACCAAATCGGAAGCTACTAGCCATCGATCATCTGGGTTTCGGTATTGTAGATAAGATCATTTTGGAGTTTGACCGATCCATAATTGACTCCGACACAAAGCTTATAAACCTGCTCTGGAACAGTAAGAGAGACTCAAATAAAGAGAACTTCCGGAGCCCGAACCTCGGAGACACCTGGGTGAGAGGTATTACCTCGTTTGAGGTCATTCACAAGAATGTTTTATTGGGTAAGTTTCTTTTTTTTTTTTTTTTTTTTTTTTGTTTGTCTTTGTAACTTTTTCGCTGAAGTTGTCCTCTTTTTATTGTCTCGGGCAGTGCACTGCAACCGTTTTTTCCCACTTGTGGCACACTTATATGCTTCTAAAAAATTTGGTGGCACACCTGAACTAAAAATATAACAAAAAGTATAGGCAAAAAGATTATATTCAGGTTACACTGTGGCACACCTAGCATCGTCTTGTGGCACACCAGTATGCTGTGACATAACAGTTGTGGAGCACTGGTTTAGGGAGAGTCATCATGCCAATATAATTAACACACACACACACACACACACACACACACACACACACACACACACACACACACACACACACACACACACACTGGTTCAATTCCACTCATTTATTAATTATCCGTTTTTTTTTGTTTTTTTTTTTGTCAAAGCTCTTTTGTTCCCTTTTCTGCAACCTTCTCAGTAACTATTGACTCATTACGAAATCGATACAAAATCATTTTTTTATTTATCTACTAATTGTTGCAAAAAAGGAAATCGGTGTTTCTTTCTATAATGGTTTCAGAGACTGGAATGCAGCATTGCTGTTAAGGGTTTCAGTCGATCTTATCGATCCCACCATGTACTTATTTTATCAGCCTCTATTTAGCAAATAGCTAAGTCTTAGTTTTTCTTGGCATAAAAGCACACAGCTCATCGCACCAATTTACATCGAAGCACGTGCAATCACACGCACACGCACGCGCACTTGTAGGCTTTTAAATACTTTCTGCTACTAAATTTCTCTCTAATAAGCTTTTTAGTTGTTACAAGGCTACACTAAGATATTTTGCACAAGATTGTGTGTGGGTGTTGTTGTGTAGGTACCCGTGCTTGCAGACGTGTGTTTATGTTTATATGCATGCATTCATATGTGTGTATGTCTGCATGCATGTGTGCTACTGTGTGTATATAAGTGCTGGTTTGCACATGCTTGTTAGTGTGCATGCACGTTAGTGTACATGCATGCATGCCGATGTGCATGCATGCTGTGTGCTGGTGTGTGTGTGCATGCATGCTGGTGTATGCGTACATCCTGGTGTGTGTGTGCATACACGTGTACGTACGTGTGTGTGCTTGTGTATTTTCCTGTGTGGGTACATGTGTATGCTTGTGTTCATGTATGTACATGTGTGTGCTAGTGCGTTCATGTGCATGTTTGTGTATATTTTAACGTGCATGTTCCTCTGTGTGTGTGTGTGTGTGTGTGTGTGTGTGTGTGTGTGTGCACATGCATGCGTTTTCCAAAATTCTTCTTTTGCTGTTAATGTAGCTTGAGGAGCTGTCAATCAAAGCAAACACATTAATATTCAGTATGTTGAGTTAATTCCTCTGTCAACTGGGAAGACAGAATCGTTAGCTATTTATTTGTACATACCAATAAACAAAATATTTTTTTATTACTATGATATATTTCAAATAAAATAAACAAAAAAATTAGCATTAAATATTTCAACTTGTGTAAGCACAGTGGAATCTGTTCTTTAGCATTCGTTTTGATAATAATTGACATTAATGCGTCAGTCAGAAAGTAGTAACATTTCTTTTATCGCAATTCAATGACAAATATAGAGAAATGTCTAGCAACACTGGAATATATCAAATAGCAATCACATATTTCTTTATAAAACAAGGTGGGTGGTAAGCTGGTAGTTGTTAGTATGCCAGGTAAAATGCTTATCTGCATTTTGCTCATCTTTGTTCTGCGTTCAAATGCTGCCGAGGTCAACTTTACCTTTCGTTCTTTCGGAGTCGATAGAATAAGTACCAGTTGAATGCCGAGATCAATGAAATCATCTCGCCACCCCTCTCTCTCTCTCTCTCCCCAAATTTCAGGTTGTGTGCCTATAATTGAAAGGATATAGACCACCCCCACTTTGGTCATGAATGACCGTGGGATTGCACCTAGAAAGTTACCCTCAGAGGCACAAATCTTGACAAGGTTGTTTATGGAAGACCAGCAATCGCCCATGCATACCAGCCTCCCTTCTCCGCATCACTGATGTTATCCAAAGGAAAGGTAAAAACTGATACAGCTTGGCACCAGAGATGCTGCAACTCGTTTCTACAGCTGAGTGAACTGGGGCAACGTGAAATAGTCTTGTTCAAGAATGCAACACACAGCCTGGTCAGAGAATTGAACTCGGTACCACATGATTGTGAGCCCAATGCTCTAAGCTCTGATTAAAAGTTTCAAGATTGGGCATTTGAAGAGGTTTAAGAGAGCTCCATCCTGCTGTTGCTAGTGGAGAGGGGAGGCTGGTATGCATGGGTGACTATCGGTCTTCCATAAACAACCTTGCCTGGACTTGTGCCTCGGAGGGTAACTGAAGTGGGGTCTCTGCTCTGCATATATATATATATCATCATCATCGTTGTTTAACGTCCGCTTTCCATGCTAGCATGGGTTGGACGATTTGACTGAGGACTGGTGAAGCCAGATGGCTACACCAGGCTCCAATCTGATTTGGCAGAGTTTCTATGGCTGGATGCCCTTTTACGTGCCACCAGCACGAAGGCCAGTCAGGCGGGTACTGGCGACAGCCACGCTCGAAATGGTGTATTTAATGTGCCACCCGCACAAGAGCCAGTCCGGGGGCACTGGCAACGATCTCGCTCAAAAGTCCTTACACATGCCACGGGCATAAGTGCCAGAAAGGCGACGCTGGGCACAGGTGCCATCCCGATTTCGCTTTCGCTTGCCCCAATAAGTCTTCGCAAGCTGAGTTTCGTGTCCAATGAAGGAGACGATGTTGGCATGGGTACCAGTCGTCGAATTTAGTTCGATTTCAATTTCACTTGCCTCGAAAAGTCTTCGCAAGCGGAGTTTAGTGTCCAATGAAGGAAAGGTACACATAAGTGGGCTGGCTACACCCCTGGCAGAGGCCTTGGATTTAGGTCTCAAAGGCAATATATTGTTAGATATTTATCTCACCAGATGGAGTACGTTTTTTTTTTTTTTTTGTACACTAACACACACGCACACACATGAGAGATAGATAGATAGAGAAAGAGAGAGGGTGGGGTATATGGTTGGTGTTGAGTGACATTAAGCTGATTGTAAAGAAATTGGTGCAGTGTATATAAGCATTAAAGGAAGTTGTTTATTTCATGTATTTGTGACATTGTGCATAGGTGATTGTCCTTGATTTTTCTGGAATATAGACTGTAGCGATAATAGAGGAGTGAACTACCGAGGTAAATAAATAAATGACAGACAGTAACTTAAGCTGAAGTAAACAGAATACCAACATTCTATCTTTATAACACCCCTCCATGAAATATAATAGGACTGAACCCGGAACCATGTGGTTGGTAAGCAAGCTACTTACCACGCAGCCACTCCTGTTATTTTAAAGTTCCTAAGTTTTTTGATGCTAATCCAAGACATTGGTTAGTCTGTGGCTATAGAAGATACTTGCCTAAGGTGCTGCACAGAGAGGACTGGACTTTTTTTTTCAACATTAATTTCTTTGACTACATTAACTCTGTCATCCCTTTGTAAAAGAAACAGTTAGGTAAGGTTTCAGAGAGATTGGCTGCTATTTCTAGCAGGTGGAATGACGACGTGGTGGCTTGTTAAAACCTTCTGTTGGGTGAGACTTGGATGTTTTTTATAAAATATTTTTTTTTTTTTTTTTAGTGTTGGAGTAAATATGATAGAGCAACGATAACGAACATTAGTGCAATTTGTTATAAATAATTTACAGTTATTGAATAACAACCACACTGGATACATAAATTATGTTTCAGTCTAGCAACTAGACGAGCTAACTGCCAAAGTTTGTAAGCTAACGAGGACAGCTTGGTGTGGTCGTTTTGATTGCTAGAAATAACAGTCAAATCTCCTTTACATCGCTCTGTTACCTTAGAAAGGAAAGACATTGGACAATGCAGTTTTGGATCAAATGACTTGTATTTGATTATAGTTTACTTAAGGCATTGAGATGGCAGAATCATTAGCATGCTGGGTGAAATGCTTAGCAGCCTTTCACTCATGTTGTGAGTTCAAATTCTGCCGTGGTCAACTTTGATTTCATCCATTTGGATTCGATGAAATAAGTACCAGTTGAGCACTGGGGTTATAGCTTTGTGCCAAAATTTGAATTTAGGGAGCAAGTCGGGAGAATTGTTATCATGCCAGACAAAATTCTTAGTGGCATTTCTTCCGATTTCGCATTCCAAGTTCAAATCCTGCTCGTGCTGACTTTGCCTTTGCCAAAATCCTTTCAATGTTGGTAAAATAAAATACCAGTGTTGCACTGGGGTCAGTATAAATTACTTACTTTCTCCCTGGAGATTGCTGGCCTTGTGCCCATATTTGAAACTAATATTACAAACGCGTCAAATCTATTTGGAAATCTAATTAACAGATTTGACCAAACTTGTTTTTAACCACCATCCTTTCAAATCTCTGTGG